>NW_027069749.1:289704-340821 GCF_002906115.3 Quercus suber
TATAATTAGTCACCATTGAATTTCTCTCAAAAAAAAAGGGGGAAAAAAGTCACCGTTGAATTAATGATAGCAGTCGATGTATTTTTCGTGTGCTCATATTCCACATTCAAATAATATAAATTTTTGATGGAAAAAAGAAAGGTAAAGCTATGTTCACATTCCACATTCAAATAAAAGAAAAGGTAAAGTTGCGTAAAAGGATGGCATCGCTAACTTAGGTGAATTGACCTTTTAGTGGACAGCTGACCAAAGAAACAGAGCCCAATTAAAACCAAGGTTTTATACACACGTCTGTAATAGGCAGCAGTGCGCTGAAACCCACTTCCAATATTAGGTGTGTAGGAGTGATAGGTCCAGTAGTGTATATCTATGTATATATTGGGCCGGAAGCTCAATTTGAAGACATTAAATAGTCCGAGGACGAGTGAAGAGGTGAGAATTGGTTATAAGAGTCCAATAAGGTGGTCCAAGGATGAATACATCATCGGCTGAGCAAAGCTGAGATCGAAGGTGTGGTCGGTCATCCAGGGCAACATTCTAGGAGGTTTTGTTAATAAAGACAAGCATCCTAAAAGCACAGGACAGAGAAAAGCCATATAATATTAAGAGAAAGTTGCTACACCGCATTGAATACTCTATAGCTAACTCTTTGGCGCATTAATGAGAAAGTGATACCCGAACAGTAATTTTTAGCTTTACAACTGCTCCCAAAGATTTCAAGAATGTGCTAATGGAATAATAATCAACACCAACAATCTAATCTACACATGGAGGGTAGAGATGAAAGAAGAAAAATAGTATAAAACAGAAAGAAGACCCTAAGAGATGGGGATCAGAAATTGAGAGAAAAATACTGTACAATAAGAATTGTGCTTATAACCAAATTCAAGAAATATATACAAAAACTGATCTCTTCGAATTGTGCTGAAGACAATTTTCTATAAATAAAACCAATCCATCTTTACTTTATTGTGATCTAGATCAATTATAATTATTACTCAACTCATTAGAGACTAGTTTTTAACTAACTTTCTACAAATTCATTAATTGAGCTCTTTAGGCCTAAATCTTTTTACCTTTTGGGCTTAGGATCCAAATTGTGTCCTTACAGTTAGTGAATTAGGGACCATTTTTGCTTCTGCTTGTATCGGTCATAGTTGG
Source organism: Quercus suber (assembly GCF_002906115.3). Taxonomy (NCBI): domain Eukaryota; kingdom Viridiplantae; phylum Streptophyta; class Magnoliopsida; order Fagales; family Fagaceae; genus Quercus; species Quercus suber. Next base: position 290,866 of record NW_027069749.1, read on the forward strand.
TATTTGTTGGTCGGTTTAAATGAATGAGAAAAAGTCATTATTAGATGGTATCTGATCATATGAAACTTCCAACACACCATTTTAGGATATAACGATCAAATCACTTAATGTGCTCATTGACCATGGGATTTCCATTGTTCAAAGTGGGTTCTTGTTAGCTTTGATTATTACTATTGTGTTGTTGGTTTGCTTAGATTATAAGTTGTGTGACGGCTCTGCGCTGTGTACTTGTATAGTCTTGTCCAATTAGCATGTTTATATTTTTGCTTGGAGCGTCTAGCTTGGCTATTGCCTGATTTGTTTTACTTTCTTTTTTGTTTGCATAGGCATCATTGAAGACTGAACGGGAGAAGAAGAAGGAGATGTATTTCCCCATGAGGAAGTATGCTATCAAGGTGTAGGGTGTAGGGCCTTTAGTTTATGAGGTCTTGCTACCTTGCTACCATAAATCCATTTGGTTTGCAAATTTTGCCATTTGTTTACTTAATCTTAATTTCATATTGGTGGGACTTGATCTTACGTTTTTGTTTTGACGTTGTAAAACTTAAAAGTGAGATTTTAGGTTATTTGGTGTGAGTTAAAATTATGCATTTATATCCTTCTTTCGTGAATGTCATAGTATTATTTTAATGCTATTTTTAACGCCTTATTAATTCTGCGTCATTTTGTTGTAAATTTGTAATCCTTCTTGTACCATTTCATGTTATGAGGAATGTCCAGCCATGGACATATGAGTGTCATGACCTCTGAAATGCCTGAAACCTAACCAGCAATGCCCATGCTTAGTTTAATGTCTATTTTCAGGTCATAATATTAATCATTGCGTTGTGTTGGACGTTGTGTTTCAACAGTTCTCAGTTTTAAATAGAGTTTTTTTCCTTTCGCATAGAACTTTAGCGTTAATTGTCCTTTCCCCTCGCTATTTTTATTTGTCACAAAGTTTTCATTCATTCTTTTCTTAAAATGAACAATGTTCACCATGACTATACACGATAAAGTCAGTCTCACCAATACCTTATACTTTTCATTTCTTAAGGACAGATGATTTTATTGTTATTTATTTGTTTATTTAGAAAGTTTGTAACATAGAACTTTTATTTGGTTTACTCATGGCTGTAAGTGAGTAGAGCTTATGCTTGATTGTTGAACAAGTTGAGTTCAAAGTTCAAACATAATAATGTGGTCTGGTGGCTTTGGTACATGCTTGGGAAATATGAAGCTGTATTAAAATTTCAAACATATATGTAGACACGTATTAAAATTTATTTATAGACTTAATGTTATAATGAATAACCTTGTAAACAAGTTATATGTTATCAAATTATCATTCGTGATTTATGGAGAGTTATTGATTCTTAATCACAGAATGTCTAAGAATCTAATTTGTATGTGTTACAAGTTACAACTGCTACAATAAAGTTGTTGTCCCAAAATTTTGGGTTTGTTCTTAACAAATTAGTTAGGGTTGATCTCATATATTATTTTCTTCCAATCTAATTTATATAATTAATAAATAAAAATCACTATATTTAATAGATTTGTATAATATAATTTTAATTATATTTAATTCTAGTTTAGATTTGTAAAGGGATAAATTTTTTTAGTTATTAGATTTATATGTACTATATACGGGAAAAAAAAGTAAATCAATTCTAATGTTTAGGGTTCTCAAAATTAGAAGAGTGATTCATAAAAATTAAGGATAATTTCAATAAGAGCATTCTCATCAAAAAATGCAAATATTTTAGTATTTAACATCTCAAATATTTTAGCATTTAATATTTCAGTCGAAACACTCCCATGGAGGATCAGGAAGCAATTAAAAATATGTTTGGAGTCTAAGAGATCAGACAACATGAAACTTATCTAAGTTTGCCTTCCCTAATTGGTAGATCTAAGACCAACATTTTTGCACAATTAAAAGTGAATGTGGCCAAGAAGCTGGCCAGCTAGAAAGAGAAGTTGCTCTTGACAGCAGGAAAAGAAGTTCTCATCAAGGTAGTGGCACAAGCCGTCCCTACGTACACTATGAGCTGCTTTAAGCTTCTTAATGCAATTTGTGATGAGCTAACTAGTATGGTAAGTCGATTTTGGTGGGAGCAGAAGAAGGAGGAGAAACGGGTTGCGTGGATGAGCTGGGATAATTTGTGTCAGCCGAAAGAGAAAAGGGGAATGGGGTTCCGGGATTTGAAGGGTTTTAACAAAACACTACTAGCTAAGCAGGGGTGGAGACTCCAGACAAATCCTCACTCTCTGTTTGCTAGGGTGTTTAAAGCTAAGTATTTCCCAGACAATAGTTTCAGCCAAGCAAAACGCAGTCACAATCCCTCTTTCGCATCGAGAAGCATAATGTCAGCATAGGAAGTGGTAAATAAGGGGATGTGTTGGAGAGTAGGAGATGGGCAAAGCATCAAGATATGGTCTGACAAGTGGTTGCCTTCACCATCTTTATATAAGGTAACCTCTCCAAAAAACTCACTTAAGGTTGATGCCAAAGTCTGTGAACTCATTGATCATGAGAGAAAGGAGTGGAATGTTCCTTTGGTGAGACAAATTTTCTGGTCCCGCGAGGCAGATATGGTGCTAGGCATCCCCCTCAACACAAATCTTCCTCCGGATAAGTTGGTTTGGGCTTGCACAATGAAGGACAAATTTTCAGTTTGCAGTGCCTATCATTTAATAATGGATGATAGTAGACAAGGCAGGGAAGGGGTGAGCTCGGATAACACTGAGGTGAGGCAAATCTGGAGACGGGTTTGGAGCATGAAAACTCCAAATAAGATCAAAAACTTTGCCTAGAGGGCTTGTAGAGATATTCTTGCCAACAAAGTGAACCTGAAGAGACGAATGATAACAAAAGATGATATTGGCAGTGAGTGTGGAAAGGAACCCGAAACTAATTGTCATATGTTTTGGTTTTGTGAGAAAGCCAGAGATATATAGGGAAATAGCAAACTGGTTTTCCCTTTTCACATTGACCCATGTTGGAGTTTCATGGATGTGGTGTGGCAAATTGTGAAATGCAAAGTATCTGATTCGGGGCTCTTGGAGACTATTATGACATTGTGTTGGGAGATGTGGAAAAACAAAAATTCTGTCTGAAATGGAGGACCTCATAGATCGAGGAAAGCCATTGTCCTACGGGCTTTAGCTTTAATGCAAGAATACTGTGCTGCAACAAAGGAAGTACCCCTTCCAAGACCAACGGAGGCAGTGAAGTGGCACCCACCCGATCACCCTCTCTACAAGCTGAACGTGGATGCTGCTGTGTTAAATGAGCTAAACGCCACATGAATAGGGATGGTTGTACGCGACTGGGAAGGTAACGTGGTGGCAGCAATGAGTAAGAGGATTCTAGCACCTTTGGCCACTTTGGAAGCTAAAGCAAAATCAATGGAGGTAGTGATCCAATTCGCGTGGGAGATGGGATTTAGGGAGGTTGTGTGTGAAACTGACTCTTTGGGCCTATACCAGATGCTCTTAGGAACCATAAAGGCCCCCACCTACATTGAAACTATTGTTACCTGTATTCTACTGTTAGCCCAGAATTTTCGTTGTATTTCTTTCAATCATGTAAAAAGGCAAGGCAACAAGCTAGCCCATTCTCTAGCCCAATTTGCAAGACATGTTGGGGATTTTGTGGTGCGGTTGGAGGAAACTCCTAGCCAAATTGAGCACGCGTGTGCTGAGGCTGTAATCCGCCATTTTGGTAATCAATAAATGAAAGCACAGTCTTCCCATCAAAAAAAAAAAATATATATATCAAAATTTTACTTTATCAATTTTAACATACCACTTTACAATACACTCAACATCAAAAGTTCTATATTTTTTACCGCTTTATTAAAATATTATTTCTTTATTATTTTTTAATTCTTTTTTATTCTCAATCTATCTCTTCCTCTTAAACTTATTGCAAAACCCACCCGCTATTAGTGCCCACACCCACTGTTACTAGCCACCACCGCCCACAACCTCAACCCCCAACCACCAAAATCACAAACAAAAACAAGTTCAAAATCAAATCGCAAAGCCAAACCCAAAACCAAACCAGAAAACTCTTACCCACCCACCATCAACCACCACTGGTCCACTACAAAAACCCATCAAACAAATACCCACCACCACCGATCCATCACAAACCATACCCATCCAAAACCAAATCACAAACCCACCACCCAAAACCAAATCACAAACCCACCAAAATATGCCCAAATTAGAACCTCTATACAAACCCATAACCTGTAAATCGGAACCCAAGGCGTGAGAGAGAGTTAATCATAGATCTGAACTAGTGAGGTGTGTGGGAGGGGCGAATCGGAGATAGCGGCGACCTGGCGATGTTGCAGCCAAAGAGTAGAGAGATTGAGTGACTGAGAGTAGTGAGATTGGCGACGTGCTAGTGATGTTGTAGATGAAAAGTAAAGAGATCGGCGACGACAGAGATCAGGTTTTGGAAGAAGAGACAATGTTGGACCACAACAGACCATGACCCACGGGAGAGAGAAGTGAAATAGGAAAGAGAGATAGAAAAGAAATAGATCCGTTGGTGAATAATATATATATATATATATTTACAATCCAGTTACAGTGAGCTGTTATTGATAACAGCTCACTGTAGCTTGGTGCTAAATCTTTTAAGATTTAGCATGTTTAATGGAAGTGTATTTTTATCATTTGAGGTGCTAAAAATGCTAAAAAATAGCATTTAGCATTTTTAGCACCTTTAATGAGAATGCTCTAAACCCTCCCTGAACTCATTTTGCCTAATGTCATTTTATCCACATGACATAAGCTCCATTTGTAAAAAAGGGTAAATATGTATTTTTGTACCATTTTTATGTCTCTCTCCTTCTAAAGCATAAAAATCACACAAAAACAAGAGAAGTAATGATAAAAAAAAAGTTATGGTTTTGTAAAATTTAAGAACAAATATAATCAATATTCCATAATCAAGAGCAAAAAACACCTTACACTCAAAATTCAATTTGGGTTTGTATGGTGTTTCTATCTCTAGTTCTTTTAACCCACACAATTACCAAATCTGCCACAATGCAACATACCAAAAGCGAGATCCAAACCTCTAGTAACCAAACTCCAGAGCCGATCTGTTTACCAAACCCCCAATCTGCTACTTCACCACCATTGCCACCATTTCATTATTAAACCAAGTTGATCCAACCACAAGTCCCACTTTCCCAAAGACCATCTAAACCCTAAAGAATTGCCCTCTATGCCACTACAGGTTTGGGAGGAGTGAAAACTTAAGTGAAGGGAAATTTTTTATAACTAAAAAAAAAATAACCGAAAAACATACTTGCATATTTAGTAGAAATAGACAAGAGTTGCTTTGCTGGATGTATGGACAGTGCATTTTCTTACTTGCAAGTAATATGTCTTAACAAAAAGAATCTCCATTTTTTTTTACAAAATTCAATTTGGGTTTGTATGGTGTTTCTATCTCTAGTTCTTTTAACCCACACAATTACCAAATCTGCCACAATGCAACATACCAAAAGCGAGATCCAAACCTCTAGTAACCAAACTCCAGAGCCGATCTGTTTACCAAACCCCCAATCTGCTACTTCACCACCATTGCCACCATTTCATTATTAAACCAAGTTGATCCAACCACAAGTCCCACTTTCCCAAAGACCATCTAAACCCTAAAGAATTGCCCTCTATGCCACTACAGGTTTGGGAGGAGTGAAAACTTAAGTGAAGGGAAATTTTTTATAACTAAAAAAAAAATAACCGAAAAACATACTTGCATATTTAGTAGAAATAGACAAGAGTTGCTTTGCTGGATGTATGGACAGTGCATTTTCTTACTTGCAAGTAATATGTCTTAACAAAAAGAATCTCCATTTTTTTTTTCCATGAAAGGTTAGTTCTTCGTAAAAAGTAAAACATTTTGGACAAATACCACATTTTTATCTTGTTTACATTGGTTTTGTTATGTTTTAGTTGAAAAAGTGATGATGTAAGTTACAGAATCCTTAAGTGATACTTTTCAAATCATGAGTTGGTAAAGTAATTTCAGACCAAACTACAAGTGGATTTATTGCAATTACCCTTATTAATTACAAAATAAGAGTGACTAATAAAAATTTATTTAACTTTAGTGGTCAGAATTTAGAAAGTTTCTCATGAGTCTTGGCTCGTGAAACACCTCACACACATTTGGTGGACTTCACTGTTGACACTTCACCCATGTTACGTAAGATTTTTGTTCTATTGGCTGCTCGGCCTTTTGCTTGCAGAGTCCATCCTCTTTTTTTGGACCGTGGGTTCGTAATTCAGGCCCAATGGATTTGATTGGGCTTAAAAACTAATTCTATGTAGATTTTATCATCATGCTCTGCTGGGGTTCAACTGTTCAAGAGAAGAGACCATGCTCGAGACAGGAAAAAAGGAGAGTGCTACAAGCCATTCACAATATGTTGACAAAACTAAATCCTTTTTAGGAAAAAAGAAACTAGGTGTGACATGTTCAAGATATTCGAAGAAACAATTGTTTTGTTCATTGGTTGATTGTGGTTAGTATTTTTATGTCATCCGTTAGATCTTCTAGGTAGTCTACAAAGTTCAAAATTGTACACAAAATCAAACTTTAGTTTACAATATAAGTATAACCATGGGGTTTAGTCCTCTTTTTTTATATCCATGAACAAGGATAAAATTAAAGAAAGAGTGCAAAACCCAACCCATCTCAATTTCCGGAGAAAAAATCCAAGGAGAAAGAGAAGAGATGGAAACGGGTCTATTCCAATTACACAAAGCAGCCCAACATGCCAACTTAGTCCTCTACTCTTTGTGGTTGTGTCCCCATCCAATGTCCTGCAGCAAGAATAAAATAAAAAAAGTCATCATTAATTGAAAATCACACCATTTATGACATGAATAGCTTCTAATATTTTGTTTGGGTTGATAATTTGATAGTTAGAATGGAGAAGATTTGAACCATGGATATCAATTGGAAACACAAAAAGTATTAATTGAACTATAAGATTTTTGGCAATAATTTATAATTTTCAATAAGGGCAATAATAATTTTTAAGTTTAATACATGGGCCTATGTTTAGGGCTTGGGTGTTAAGAATATGATTAGATTCAAATTATACTTCATGTAACTCTTATCGATAAATTCGGTACCAAAATTCATGCCCTTGTAATCTCTATACAAGGTAAGTAATACTCAAATATTAAAATTTCATCTATAAAATATTTAAAATTTACGATTTTGTACAATTTTATTTTCTTTGTAAATGTGTGTTACTGCCAAGAAATAGTTGACTGTTTTCATCTCATCTTTTTCGAGGATCACTAAAAATCTCAAGATATACATTACATTCAACTTAAATTTAATGCAGCTCTTATCAATATTGTACTCCTTAAAAATTTTGATTGGATCAGTATCTTGAGAAATCTATTATTTTATACCATACTCTTCCAATAATTTTTATTATCATTAAATATCAAGATGATCAAAGATTTAGAACTATTCATCTATAAAATACTTCGAAGTTTAGTTTTATACATTAAAAAAAAATACAAAATAGATGAGTTGTGATAGACCATAGTAAATAATATCGAGTAGTCATAGAATTTGGCATGTATCCTTAGCACGAAGATAATATATAATATAAAAATATAATTTTCAAGATATTAATTTGATTAAAAGTTACAATAATAATGAAAAATTATACCATGTCTAACTTGAACCATAGAGTCACAAACACATATGTATGTATACACACACACATTGACAAAACGAGGTTTAGGATGACCCTCAATTTTTCTATAAATATAGTTTATAAAATATAATTTGTTATGCTTTTTTACTCCAAAAATTATGAGCTTACCTGTCTTAAAAAAATAAATAAAGATTGGATATTTTAACTCAAGATGCTCAAACTTTCAGGCAATCAAAATTTATCTCAAGAAATGATTAAAAAAACTGTAATTTGTTCTAGTGAAAATAAAAATATCTAACTTATTAATGATTTTTGTTGGAGAACTACAATTTGACTCCCTACAACCATTCTAAAAACAGGCTTGTGTGGTATGATGTTGAATGCCATAAAAGATTTGAGTATGTCTTCCTCATCACCAATTGGTTTTGAGGTAGAATTGCACAACTCACGATCCAACAAATGGTATCAGAGCCAAAGTCTTGGGTTCAAGACACAGGAGTGTCTTTGTGAGGGAGGGATTGTTAGGGGAACCACAAGTTGACTCCCAACAACCATTTAAAAAACAAGCCCACATGGCGTGATGTCGAATGCCATAAAAGATTTGGGTGTCTTTCTCATCATCAATTAGTTTTGAGGTAGAATAGCATAACTCACAGTCCGATAAGTTTTCAATATTGTATGACATTTTTTCTTTCTAACTGATTAATTACATTCTTTTTTTCTTCTTCTCAAAAATGATGTCATCATGGTGACAGGAACGACGACCTTATTATATGTGATGTATGATTTGCTGAGTGTAGTGATGAGACTTGATGATGCAAAAAATCAGCAGTTGAGTTCTTCGTCAGTGTTGATCGACGACGGGGTTAGATTTGTCTCTGAAAGTCATTTGTAATGAGATTCAAGATAAAAACAAAAGAATACACCGGTGTGGTGTTTGCCGAAAACTCTCTGATGATTGTAGGGGCCTTTTTTGTGTACTGTGCGTTGGGTTGAGCTGGGCTGCCTCCTGCGGTAGTGAGCCTGAGTATTCTGAGTAGAAGAGTTGAGACCGGTCCAATTGTAACTCAATTTGGGTTGGCTTGTGCATAAACTAGGCCTCGTCTGCCAGGAGCGTACTTATGGCAGGCATATATAATAATAATAATAAAAAAAAACAGAGTACATGGACTTTTTTTTTGTTTAATGGAAAATGACAAAATAATCCCTATTTATGATAATCATAGTGATAGTAATGACTTTTACAAAAGAAATAAAGGAGTAAGTGATAATATAAGTTAATCAAGAATAAATATTAAATCAAGTTTGGTCCATAGAGGCAAAGACCAAAGAGGAATAACGCCTCCTCTCAATGCAACTAATCTCCCAGGAAGGATCCTACCGTGGGGATTAGTAACTTTGAGGGAACCGGACCTAAATGGTTAGTGCCCAAAGGAATCCCTTTTTCATTACTTTTCTCGAAGAGAGTAGGATTTTGAGAGGGAGAGAAGGAAATCAACCTATTGGTGCATGCCTACCGTATTAACTCTCTTTGTTTTCCGTTTTCTCTCTTATCTTTTTTCTTTCCCTTGTTTTTGCTTTCTTTCTATTTTGCTTCGTGATCCTCCCTTGTTTCGATCCTTTTTTATAGGCACGGCAAGGGTCTTCTTATAGTGCCTACCGCGACCAGATTTTACTACTTTGCCCCTTAATCACCTTTGTCTGGTTTGGGTGTACTTGCCGACCACCAAGAGTTCATCTAAGTGCCACTCCCTTTTACTAGACAAAGGCAGGTTGTTTTATTCATTAGTCTGTCGTGGCACCCTTTCCTACCACGGTGTAGGTGCTTTCTCTCTTTATCCATCAAGGCATGCACCTAAAGGTTCCTCCCTCAACCTTGCTTCTTTTAGGTGGTCTGTCACCCCAGCAGGACGTACCCCCCAAAAGAGTTTGGACAAGAGTCGCAGAATAAGTCTTTTCCCCTCTCCCCACCACCAAACCATACCCCCATTACCTCTGACCCATGACCCCACCATGTCCCATATTGGTTGGGTACAGGCTGGTGGTGCCTGAGCCTTGCGCGTGCTTCCCTTTCGTGTATGTCTAAAATTTGCCTGCTGCCCATGCATTTGCCTTGGTCTGGAGCTTTGATTGCACAGTCTGCCGCACTTCTTCGTCCTCTTATGTGGGCCTTTTTATAATTCACTGTTCCTTTTAGGGGCTGAGCTTCATTCGATACTGGGCTTCACGTTTCTTCCAGCCTACTTCTTGATTGCCGCCATGTCCTTCCATATTACCTTGTCATTCTTGCTGTGTTGACTTGATCTTGTCAGGCCTTTTTTTAGGCCTGCCGTGTGTTCTTTCCCTAATAGTTTAGCATGATCATAGGTTTTCTTACTTCTGGGCTCGTGTGTCCTTTTTGTTTTCCCTTGGGCATCCTTGACCCTTTTTTCTAACTTCGTATTCTTATGGGCTTTTACTAATTTCATTGGGCTTCCTCGGCCTAATTGCCTCATTCTCATCTTTGGGGTTTGTGAGCTTGCCATCAACCCCCTACTCTCTTTATTTGCATTGCTTTGGGCTTGTTGCGGCCCATTCTTACTTTTCCACATCGTATATTGCCCATGGGTTTTCTTTTTTGCTACTTCTCTCTTTCCGGGCTCTTTTGAGCCCATTTGCTTTCTCAAGGCTCATTTTTTCATTTTATGAACCTGTGATCCATTATTCCTGCCGCTTGGACTTAATAGTTCTTGTTTTTTCTATCTTTTTGCCATCTTCTTTTCAGTCTGTGTTGTTGGGCTTCTTTCTTTCTTTATGATTCTTCAAAAATGGCCCTCAACATTTAGCCCCTTGAACATATAAAGCGTTCCTGCAGTTCATATGTAACAAAAAGACTTCCCTATCCTTTCTATCTCTATTCCTTCTTTTCCTTCGCGGGCTTTTTTGAACAGTGGATCCCATTTCGTTCATATATAAGTACATATATATATATATATGTGTGTGTGTGTGTGTGTGTGTGTATGTATATTTTTTTTTTCTTTTCCTGCCGTGAACAGGGTTGTCTCTTCGTCCTCAAGAATATCCTCAGAGGACAAATCAGCATCAGGCCTATGGGTGGTAGAAATAGGAATGGAAGAAGAAGTAACTAACAGAGAGAAACCGTCCTTCACAGCTTGAGACAGAGCAGCGAAAGGTCACCGGTGGAAATGACAAGAGGCGTAACAGGAGTAGTCTCGATCTGAGTAGCAGCAAGAGGGGTGGCTTCCCTCTGAACAGAGGGTGTCTCGGCAAGAGTAAGGGTGACCTCATTAACCTTCCCAGTATGAGTACCTTATCTATGGGTACCGACCCAATGGGAGAGGTAGGAGCCTCAGTAGGAACTCCATGCGTAGCTGCAGAAGTGGCAGGTGTTGTAAACTCAGCCCTAGCAAAAAGGCCCTCCATGGGTGTGCCCATGGAGGTTGAAAGCTCCTCGGTAGTAGGGCGATATATAGAAAGAGGCCTGGGCTCATCCTAGAAAACAAAAGGAGAGAGACATGAAGATCAAAGTAACTTTTTGAGCGAATGAGGAAACCAAAAGCGTATGACAGACTGGTGAATAAGGAAACGTACTTCCAATTCAGGTTCATCGAGCACAATGGGACGGGTGGCTGACGTATCCTCCTTGTGCTTAGACCGCAAAGAAAAAGGGGAATAAGAGACAGAGTCAAAGAAAGAGGTCAGTAAGCATGTCAGATTCAACCACAGGAAAAAGTCTATATATATATATATATATATATGTATTTGAAGGATGAAACAAAATTAAAAGTGTCGTACTCTCCGCTCAGCAGCAAGCATAGGATGGGGAGTTGTCTTCCTCTTACTGCCTCGTGTTCTGCTGGCAGGAGTAGCATCTATGAGTGGCCGAGGAGTAGCAGACTTGGGCTTGTTGGCAAATTTAAGTTTGACAGTACCTTTCTTGACTAGTGCAGGGACATTTATCACTTTAACCTTCTTTTCCCAACCTGGAGGATAATCGCTAGTGTGCCAATACTATCCTTTCTTCTCCTCATCCCATTCAAAAATAGCGGACCGGTTCCATTTCCTGGCATATGCCAACACAGACTTGGAAGGCAGGAGCAATCGAGGATTTGGCGAGACAACCATACTAAGCCCCTCAGGAGAAATGAGAGAGAAACCGCGACTACTTGCCAACTCTTACTCAAATGAGGTCATTACGATCTGCCAATATCCATGCATAGCGGGGGTGCAAAGGCCCTCCCTCAGAGAGTTGAGAACTGTGATTGCACTAAAACGCTGTCTCCAAAAATCAAAAGAGGTATGTCGTAGAAAAGGTCTAACCGAGGTAGAGGACTCCATAAGAAAGGAAAGGTCATCAAGAATGTCCTGATCCAGCCCAAACTGCCTTCTTACCTGGTTGGCAGGATAATGGACAAACCTGACACCTTCATCGGCCAAATAGGGCAACCATCCGGCGTTGGTGGCCGCCAAATAGGTGATACTTGTCTCATCAAAACCAACTAAGGGAGTAGTAGTTCCAACAGTATCAACAAACGAACCCATGGCAGAATCTATGCATGTGTAACTAGTACTCAAATATCTGTAAGCTCTCTAGGAGAAACCAACACCTTCATCAAAGGGCTTAAAAACGGAATAATTGATAGGCTTCAAATTGGACCAATGGAAAGCTAGAGGAAAATCAAACTCAAATTTGCCACAGAAGTCAGTAATTACCTGTGGGCAGGATTGATACTTCTTTTTAGCAAAGCGAACGGGCCTACACTTCGCTAAGTGCTGGGCACAGTGCTCAAATATCAACTGCTACAGGATGGTGCTATGTACAGAGGAAGTGACTATGTGGCAGGAGCTGGCCTGACTCTCGTCACTCCGCAGGATATCCAGTTGGACGTATAGATGCCCTAAGAACATAGGGGCCAGCGGCAAACTCATCCCGGCAGATATTTTTATGGCCAGACGGAAATACAAAGGTTTTATGGCATAATAAGGGTGGGATCCAAAAACAAACTTGCAAAGCCAAAAGGCAACGAAAGCAGCACGGCGAGCAATTACAAAAAATTTGGAAGAAGAACTAACCAATACGATAACTTGGCGTTTCCGGTCATTCTCTTCTTCAACTCAACTTCAATAGCTTCTTCTTCCAGGGAAAGTTCTATGGTGGCAGGATCAACATCACTGAGAATTGGCAAAAGTAATTGATTAGCCACGTCTTCAAGGGTAACAGTGAATTCGCCACAGGAAAAGAAGAATGTGTGGGTGGTGGCACACCACCAGCGAACCAAATGGCGAAGGTTGTAGAGGTCTCGAAAATTGGATAGGCTTCGGGATAGGACGACGGCCTGCAGGTGTTAGGAACCTAGAGGTTCCTAATGGGGATGGGTAGGAATTATAAGGGAATGGATGGGGATTGTAGGGAAATTGACTTAATTCGAGGTAGTCACCCTCCATAGAGAAATAGAGAGATTAAGAGAGAGAGAGAGAGAGATATATGCACTAATGCACTAACAAATTGGTTTATTCTTCATTGATTTTCATATTGGATTACAATCATGTATTTATAGGAGACTAACTCTAATCTCATTGGCCCACATGGCCTTATCCTATTGGTTCTATTATTCCCCATGTGCATTTAATAATTCCAACATGTGCTAAATGTGATTAACATGCCTCATCCTATTGGTTCTATTATTCCCTATGTGCATTAATAATTCCAACATGTGCTAAATGTGATTAACATGTTTAGAATTGTAACTAACTAACTAAATCTCAATACACCAATTATTATCCTTATGCTTATAGCATTCCTAACATTTCCCTCCCCTTGAAAACACCTTGCCCACAAGGTGTTGTTGTGAAATAACATCTTCATCAAAGGAGATCTTCCAATGGACCAATACCGTAGTGACATTTTGATCACCATATTCATGCATTTCTCTTTGACAAGCGATCTTGTGCATATGAAGGTTTCTTCTTCGTAGATCTTCAAAATTTGCTCGAATTCTTGAGCCTTCAATGGTTCTTCAATCTTCAAGGTCTCATTAGTTCTCTCAACCTTGAAATGTTTTTGTATCCTCAAGACCTCATTCGATTCTAGAACCATTAAAATTGTTGGCGCTTGTATCTTGGATTCTTGGATCACCGACACTTGGATTGCCACTTCTTGAATCATAGACTCTTGAATGGAAGCCTCCATTGGTGCATCAAGAATGGGTTCTTGGAACTTGATTTGTTCTTTGACTTTCATTGAATCAAGAGATTGTAACTCTTCTTTGGACATGTTTTCAAGATTCTCTTGCACTCTTGAAAGTTCTTCCTTCATGGCCATGTTAGATTCAGCCAACGCCTTCATGGCCATGTTAGATTCAGCCAAGGCCTTCATCCTCTTTGAAATATCCTTGGATTCTTCTATGGCTTTGTTCAACAATTCTTGTATTTTTTTCAAAAGTTTTCTTTCATCACAATTGCTCATCTCAAGATCAACGGCTCTGATACCACTTGTTAGGAACCTAGAGGTTCCTAATGGGGATGGGTAGGAATTATAAGGGAATGGATGGGGATTGTAGGGAAATTGACTTAATTCGAGGTAGTCACCCTCCATAGAGAAATAGAGAGATTAAGAGAGAGAGAGAGAGAGATATATGCACTAATGCACTAACAAATTGGTTTATTCTTCATTGATTTTCATATTGGATTACAATCATGTATTTATAGGAGACTAACTCTAATCTCATTGGCCCACATGGCCTTATCCTATTGGTTCTATTATTCCCTATGTGCATTAATAATTCCAACATGTGCTAAATGTGATTAACATGTTTAGAATTGTAACTAACTAACTAAATCTCAATACACCAATTATTATCCTTATGCTTATAGCATTCCTAACAGCAGGACACCGGCCCGCTGAAGCAAACCCATGAAGCCCGTATCGGATAACTCCCTATCAACCCACTCCTTCCAACCAAGTGCGATACCTGACCCAAATTCAAAATGGATAGGCATAAGGAGTGAAATGCCTTGACGAATGACTAAATTGGAGATGGAAGAAGACATCGGGGCCTAAGAAACATTGGGGTTTCACCGGCAAAGAGCGAGCCACACACGACCCGACGGCGGTGGCTTGTAATCACCAGGAATCTTGGGAAAATGAGGATGAACATCATACCAAGGATCGATTAAAGGGCATTCACTATCTGGGTTGCGCTGCGCCTCTTCCTCGTTGGAATGGTCCAACTCAGAGTACGCGAGCTCCTCGTCTATCTCTTGCGCGGTGGGAGGATCGAAAATGGCTTCTTTCCCTTTACGGCAGGAAGAGCCTTGGCTTTTCATCGACGCCATAGTATAAAGGCTTGACCGAAGTAAGGTGGGTATGAGTGTTTGAAAAGAAGAAAACGGTGAAGGAAGAGAAACGGACAGAGTTTTCTTTTTTTTTTTTAGAAAGGAAAGAGTTTGTGTTTGGATTGCAGAGAGACTCTACTCTAAATAACTGAGTCATTAATGCCGGCCTGAAGGGAGGTGATGGTTCAGCCATTAAGAAGAAAATGATATTAATGAAACGGCGGCTATGTTTCAGAATAATTGCCAATTTGGGAAATTCGAAGAGACAACCCTGTTCACGGCAGGAAAAGAAAAAAAAAATATACATACACACACACACACACANCTCCTGCGATAGTGTGCCCGAGTGTTCTGAGTAGAAGAGTTGAGACCGGCCCAACTGTAACTTAACTTGGGCTAGCTTGTGCACAAACTAGGCCTCGTCTGCCAGGGGCGTTCTTATGGCAGGCAGAGCTGTTTCAAATGAGTTACGGCAGGCAGATATAATAACAACAGAAAAACAGAATATAGTGACCTTTTCTTAGTGAAAAATGAGCAAGTAATCCCTATTTATGACAATCACAATGATAACAATGGTTTTTACAAAAGAAATAAAGGATTAGGTGATAAAAATATGAGTTAATCGAAAATAAACATCAAGTCAAGTTTGGGTCCATAGAGGCAAAGACCGAAGAGGAGTAGCCTAGCCCAACGCACAACTCAAAAAAGGCCTCACAGTTCTTAAATTATTATTTTTCTTTGCGGTTAAATTTGCTTATTGTCTTGCCCCGAACCCAACTATATAAGTTAGGCACATGACAAAGACCACACAGCAATAAAGCTTCATCTTACAGGTGTGTAATGCCTTACTTAGAGTAAATAAATATTCTCCTAATATAATCAAAAAACAAATAAAATATTAATAAAATGCTCTTTAAGAGAAATTTGATTACCAATAAAATATCAATAACTAATCTAAAAATAATTCAAAATTTGAATCCTCCTAGAAATATCTATCACAACTAAAATAAAACTATATTACAAGACATCAAAGAGTCACATTAACAATATTTTTTATTACTTTTTAATATAATCATAATTTCTTCTCACCCGCTATTGCAACAAGATTCCAATCTACTTGCAATTCCTCACTATTTGAAATTTGAAATTTGAAAAGACAATGGTGAACTCGACGACTATTATTATTATAGTCAATATCATCATCATCATCAATTCAAGAATAAAACTTATATTTCAAGGTTGTTTAAAAATTTAAAAATTTTCTGCCAAGAGTCATTTAACTTAATTGACACTTTCTAATGTTTCTAACGAAGAAAACCAAGGCTTAAATCCTCCCAACATCCATTATAACTATCGAATTATTTTTTGAAAAGTTTAAAAATTTCTCATTGATCCCAATTTAATTGCTAATTAACTTTTTAACTCAAAATAATAAAATGAAGCTTTTGACTTTTTATTGACCTTTTAAACTTTTGACACATAAACTTTGCAAGCCTCGATTTACACCGCATTATATATATTTTTTAAATTATAAAAATTTGACAACTTAAGTTATCAAAAACTCCATGTTATACTTGGAATTCCATTGTGTGTACATCATGACAATTGTTAATGTTTAAGACAGAAATTTTTTTATATTTGCTTTGGCCGCTGCTTAGAGAATTAGACACACTTAAATTGGTGTGGTTGTTGCTAACATACGAGTCAAAAGCTCAAGCAGGATCATCCAACATGGCTCCAACCAAATCGTACCTATAATTTATTTTTTAATTATAAAAATTTGACAAAGTTCTATAAGGACTCAAGATCCTTGCCAACTTAAATTATCAAAGACTCCATGTTATACTTAGAGTTCCATTGTGTGTACACCATATAAATTGTTAATGTTTAAGCCATAAATTTTTTATATTTTCTAGCTATTAGGACTAAAAATCATTGGAATTCCAAATAGAAGAGTTTTGTATTTTTATGATTTCCTCTATCGATCAAATTATTATTGCATTAGCATTTTAATTGTTAGAATTATTTGAAACCAATTAGAATTTAGAACTGTTGTTTCCATATAAAAAATAAAATAAAACCTCACGCTACACTTATTATTTGATTTTTTTTTTAATAGATTCAACGTAAGTTCTTTTTTCTAATCTTTTACTTCGAGGGAAAAAAAAAAAAAAACAGTACATTAATTATGTATTCACTCCATCTCCCATGTCTTATGTTTTCTGTTTGAATAATAACCTTAGATGCCAATAATTATTAAAACTTTAGATCAATGAAATACTTTATACTATTTTCTATTTTTATTAACTATTTAGTATATTGCATAAATTAGCGACTAGTATACATATAAAAGTTAAATGAGGAATTTTATGTTTTAATCTGAGTTATATGGATGTGATTGAAACGAGAAGGGGCTCAGAAAATATACATTAGGAGCCGTTGTAGGAGTTGGAGATCTCATACAAAGTTATTAATCCTCATACTTGAGAGTTGACTCATTTATACATTACTATGAGCATATAGCCTACTTCATCTCTTGGGGCCAGCCGGCGAGGGCAATTTCATGGAACAATTGTATTCAGAATCAGTCTGGTTAGTTTCTTGCTTCGCTCCCTCGAACAAATGCATCGGAACATATATCTGACAAGCTTTTAAAATCGTAAAATCGCATACAGAAAGAAGTATGACAGTATGATATATGTGTGTGTGTGTATATATATATATATAAAACATGATTTGTCTCAAAAACAAAATTATATATATATATATATATAAAGATGATTTGACTCAAAAAAAAAAAAAATATATATATATATATATATATAAGATGATAGCCCGGTTATATTCCTTTGTTGTACGTGGCTGAATGTCTACCTTTCGTATTAAAAACCAAAGAAGTACGGCAAGGTCGTGCTCGAGCTTTATCCACGTTTTGCTACTCACTTCCTCTCATGGAGAATAATTGACATTTCTGACTAATAACGTATTCAATTATTCGGAATGGCTAATCAAAAAAGAAAAAGAAAAAGGAATGGATTGTATAGGAAAGTCCTCTAATGTTTCTGTTTATCCTTTTGTAGTCCTATTTTGTCTATCTAATTTCTGTCTTATCCTTTTCTAGTCCTATTTTGTCAATCTAATATCTCCTAGTAACACTCTAATTTCTCCTAGTGCATATCTCAAGGTAGCTTTTAGTCGAGGGCAGGGCGGCTTGAGGCTTACTTAATATAAAAAAATACTAAAAAAATAAAAACAGCTCTAGGCCTAGGCCTAATACCCCACCTATCCCAAAAATTTATAAATGGTCCCAAGGGCCCCAAAATTGTTAAAAAGGGTCCCAAAATTATAGAATGATAGACGATGTTATTTTTTAAAGAAAAAAAAAATATATATATATATAAGTGGGTGTAGCATTTTTTCTCCACCTCCACAAAAATTCTCTCTAAATATTAAGCCAATAAAAATCCAAACAAATTTAAATCTAATTGACATGTGAGTAAAGTGGTAGCTACAAACATGTTGGCACAAGAAGTATTAGTATAAGACTACAGCTCAATCCAATCAGTTTCTTAAACCTAACCATGTTGATTTTCAAGCTTAGCAAATAAAGCCATTATTTGCCCAACAATTCAAAAGATATTTGAAGTCATTTTTTCCAAGAAGTTAAAGAGCATTTAATATTGGTTTCCTAGGAAACATTCAATCATTATGTTTTATTCCTCTTGAGACCAGAGTGTCCCAAGTTCTAGCTAGAGTGTCCTAGATCCAACAAATTCGATCTGATGTTAGTTTGGCCCAAAAGCTTTCAGAATAACAACCCATTATTTTAAAACCTTTATTATTATTAATTAAGTCAAATAATCTTTATTTAGTGTCTCTTAGAATGAATCAGACTTTATGTTTTATTTCTCCTAGATAGATAAGTACTTTATTGTGTTCCTAAATTCCTAAAAGTTATATTTGACTTTGGTCAAGTTAAGTGAATGTATTTATTATTTTTTTTGTTTTTCTATGCTTAGAGGACTATTCCAAACTCTATTTAAGCCTTTGGCTAAATCAAATAAAAATCAGAGTGTATTTTCAGATTGAAAAAAACCTCATGTTTTTCAAAAGATGGATTTTTTATAAATTATCTCTTATCCCTTGGGTGAATTCCTTTGGGTGGCGAGTATCGGTTTTTGTATATTTTGTGTGGTGTTAATCTGTATCCCATAGAGTGGTGAGCCAATCTAGTTCTGTATCCTTAGTTAAATTCCTTTAGGTGGTGTTATCCGTATCCCTTTGGGTTTACTTTGGTGGTGAGCTTATCTATCATTTAAATTATTGAGTATTTTTATTATCCCATAAACCAGAAAATATAAAATATATACATCTAGCTTATTTCCATTTATCATATTGTTTAAGTTTGGGTTGTCCTTTACGAATTTGGTGTCACCAACCATTTTACTAAAAACAATGTTACAAGTGCGCCCAGGGACGAAACTAGGATTCAAACTTGGGGGGCCGAAGTTCTTTGTTCAAAGAAAATAAAAAATTAGAATATCAATACTAGAGTTTGACAATGTTGCATTATTAGCANTTATAAAAATATGTAATAATATAAAAAGTTGAATAAAAAAACTATTAATTGATATTTCAATATGATAAAAAAAAACCACTAAAATTCATGGCCTTACATCTCAAAATCTGTTGAACCAGCCTGATCGAGAAAGAGTAGTAGAATTACTCACAAGTCTAAGCATTAGTGATAATTTTACAATGACATTAGACAATCAGCTTCTTCCTGATTACAAGAATTTTCTATTTCTTCGGTTGCTTTTTGCTACAACGTTCCTCCCAGATCTTCTTGGTTTGTTTCCAATTTCTGCCTTTTTGCCTTTTGAATTGCAGCCTTGTTCTGATCAGCAACATCTTCAACTTCATCGCCTTCCATTTTCTTACGCTTAAGGAGCTTAATAACTCCTTGGAGTGCAACATCAGCATCCTCGCTCCTCATCAACTCTTCAGCAATTTGTGCTGGAGTTACCTGTGTCTCTCCCATTAAGCCTTCAATCTCTCCAAAGAGGTGGTGGTGGCCATAGATTCCCAAGTAAGTTGAGGCCAATTGCTTGAATCCGTGTAAGTTGCAATAGGACATGTTAATGTGCATGTCCATGCGTCCAGGACGCAACAGAGCAGGGTCTAACCTGTCCTTGTGGTTGGTGGTGAATACGATAATTCTCTCGTCTCCACAACTAGACCATAAGCCGTCTATGAAGTTTAGTAGTCCAGATAGTGTCAACTGCACATACTAAGAATAGTAAACACTTTTTTAGTATAATGGTGTTCATTGAATTTCATTTATGTTTGACAACAAAGTTAGGCCTTATATAGTAATTTAAGCTTTTATTTATAGACCAATGATAGTTTATCAGAGTATCAGCGTCTAAGTTGATTCTAAGATCAAACCCTATCTCTATTTACGTCATATTCTGAACATTATTCCCAGTTATTGTGGAAAAATGCTGTGAAATCATCACTAAGCGATGTTCCTTATTTGTCCTATCCATATGTGTGATTGGGTTTCCTTTGTATGCTTTCTGATGATATTTTAATAAGAAGCATAAATTACTTTTTTATATGTTGGGTTGCTCTTCCTTGATCGAACGGTCTAGAGTCTAGACCCTCTTGGTCATATCCCAGAAAGGGGGACCTACGACAATGACAAAACCGAATAATTGGGGAGAAAGCCCAACACAAGCTAACATGAGTGGCATGCATGGCATTGAAAAGAGAAGTACTATTCAATTTTTACTAATAATTGTACTGTTTAGTTTCTTCTTTAATGCAATGCATCTCCTTTTTCAACAAAAAAGAAGAGTATGAGGACAGAAACAGAAATAGTAATAAGATAACTACTACTATAAACTTCAGTATTGGCTCTGAGCTGTCCAACAATTATACATGGCTTGGGAGAATCAAATAAAAACACAAGGCAATTGTTGCTGAACCATTGTCCATTGTTCAATGCATGTAAGAGAAAATAAATCTAAAACCTGAAATCGACACACTTAGATTGGATATATAACTTTACACAAATGAAGACCCATTTGTTACCCACTACTGCTCAAAAGACTTTCCTACCTGACAATTGTATTTTACAGTAGGTGGTGGTCCTAGATGGCTTTCATAAAAAAACAGGGGGTTCTGGCGTGGCTTTGATAGTGAAAGGATGATGTATATTTCTTTTTTGGTAAAAAGGATGATGTATATTTCGGACATGAGGTGGTGGGGACTAATGGGGGCTGAGCTGTTTCATTAACCTTACACAGTACACACTGCTTACAAACCAATGACATTCTTAAATGTAATCCAAAGTAAGATGCACTAAATCAAAAAGATCAAATGGGTCTCCTTTCTGATTAATTTATTAAAAAAAAAAAATCACTCGTCTCCATTATGTTCTAATTATTTTATTATCATCTTTTTAAAAGAAAAAAAAAGAAAGACAAAGCAAAACAAATTTATGAGACTTTGGAAAAAGAGTGCATTTGTTTGACTGACAGTAAAGAAAAAGATAGGGGCGGTGGAGTGCATGTGAAAAAAGTATTAACACTTGAAAATGCAACTTGTCATTGTTAGTAAACAGGTCAAAAATTAAAATATAATTGAATGGGATAAGCCCCACAAATTTATTCAGAGGAGGAATTTCCAAATTATGATTCCCTTCTTAATTATTCCATAGATTACATTCCCCTGTCACTTAATTAAATATAATTATTAATGGTATGTTCATGAGATATATGGATTAATTAAAATTTTATGAAAAAAATTTACAAAAATATATATATTTTTATTTATTGGTAGAAATTACATTGCATCAAATTAAAATAAAAGAGTTAAGACATAGCCTCTCATAATACATGTCAATAGAATCGTAATATATCAACATAATAATATCCAATAGCTAGGGGCCGGGGATTAGCAAAAATCCTAAAAACTTGCTAGTGGTTATGCAAAATTATGAACTATTTTTTTCATGTTGGTTGGTGGAGAGGTGAGAAACATGGCTTTGAACTACTTTTATTATGTAGGTCATGTAAAACCAATAACTATATTCTACGAATATTATCTACTATGCACTGACTTACTTGAAATTCTAAATTAACTATCATAATATATTTATATAATGGTGTACTTGGGGCATGAATAGTGTGTAATGTGCAAATTTTATTATATTAAAATAAAAATTTATATGATCCATGATCAATATAATTAAAATAAATATTAGGCTTTATTTTAAAATTTTTGAAAATTTTTAAAATAAGAGATTAAATTCTATAAGGACGTGGTGTAAAACCCATGTTTTACCCCTCCAATCTCAACATGCCACATCATCTTATCACATATTTAAGAATAAACTCAATCACACTCAATCAATTCCAATACCCATATATAAATCCAACCAAATTGGGAATCTATCGAGATATTATTAAGTGTGGTAGGATATATTGAATATTAATAAATTTTAAGTAAAATGCTGATGTGTCAATCACTTATTGGATGGTGTAAAACATAAGTTTACGCCCCATCCTTATAGAATTTAATCTCATAGAATTTTTAGTTGAACTAAAATTCAAATGTCTTAAAACTTAGATAAAAGATATTTACCTTTATTAAATCTAATAATTAATAAGATAAATAGAATGTTAGTGGGAGCAGCATTTATAATTTATAAAATTTAATTTAACAGTTAGTGGGAGCATTGTGACATTGACACAAAGTGTGTTGAATACTTTCACCCAATCTTGGGCAAATTTTCAGCAATTAATCAGCACCCTTGTTACGTCTACTCAAATTACTTTAGTAGTAATTAACTTTATTTTTAAAGAAAATAACTATGCAAATTGGAAAAAAGTTCGGAAAATTATTAGTGTAATTACGAACCTGTGCGTCATGTTGCTTACGTCCATCTCCATGGCGACGATCTGGAAGATCCACACTGCAATCAATGTCTTCAATCACAAGTATTGATCGATTTGCAGTAGCCAGCAACAATCTTCTCAGGTCTGAATCACGTAATATATTTGCAAGTTGCAAATCATACACGTCAAACTTCAAATGGTTAGCCATGGCTGCAATCAAGCTCGATTTTCCAGTGCCTGGTGGTCCATACAGCAAGTAACCACGTTTCCATGCCCTCCCAACTCTCTTATAGTAATCCTTCCTCTTCACAAACCTATCCAGATCCTCTATAACAGCGTTTCTCAGTTCTGGGTCCATAGCCAATGTCTCAAACGTAGCTGGGTGTTCAAGATTTATGGACTCCCACTTGACACCATTGTAACAGTACGAAGTGTTAAGCGTGTGCATCTTCAAAACCCTTTCTTCATCTCTGATGGCCTTGGCTCTCTCAAGAACAAACTGTATATAAGAGCTCACGATCTCGTCTTTGTGTTTCTTGTGGAAAGTTAGCTCAAAGTATCGCTTTTCTGATCTTTGACCATTGTTATGACCATTATTGGGTTGTTCCTCTCTGTTTCATCACAGACAAATCTCCACTTAAGCTCAATCCCTTCGTGGAAATCGACTAGCTTCTCTCCCTTCTCAAGACGGATTGTTAAATTTTTATCCTTTGGGCTTTTGCTGATCTTGAGCCTTTCGGTGTTGGGGCTAATCTTGGTGCACAAGTAAATTTCTGCAGCATCGAAGACTTGGTTGCGGGACATACCACAGTTTTCTTCGATAACTAGGGTGAGCTGAGGAGAGCGAGGCTTGAAATAGTAGCGCAGAGTGGAGAGGAGATAGCCACGAATTGGGTGGGGAATGAGTTCGTTGGCCATTGAACGTACAAGCATCATTGAGGCGGCCATGGAAGCGTAGGCTGAGAACAATGATGATGGTGAAGGCATGTCTCTAGTGGGAAACATGATTGCAAACTTTTGAGCTCCCCCAAGTTTCTCAAGTTTCTTAGTGTTTCAGATGACCGATATTATTTATGCCTCACACCTGTGAATTAAGAAAATCCACTGAGAATTTTAACCAATCTCCAAAAAATTTAGAACACAAAATTGAAAACCTTTTATTTTGAAGGGAAAAACCACATGATGAATTCGAGATAAAAATTAGCTATTATAAAATCAATTATAAACTACACCAAATACCTGTGATCTTGTGATCTTCACTAATTTTGAATACAACAATTCTGAAATCTCTCCCTAGAAAAACCCCAAAATTTTCTTTCCTTACTCTCACACTCACACTCAAACACTGCACTCTTTTTCTTCTTCTTTCTTCTCCCTTTTTCCCCTGGCGGCACTCATTGTCTGGTGTGCCTTTTTCTTTTTTTTTTCAATTCTTAGAAAGCCACACACGCATACCTTTTATAAAGAACTCACGCCGACTTGTTTTGCTGTGTGAGTGGAATCCTACCATAGTTAGAGCATTCACAGCAGTGGAGCTAAAAATTTAGCTTTTTAGCTCCACCAAAAGTTACTTTATCTATTTTACCTATACACATGCTGCAGCAGTGAATCTATTTTAACTTCTAACATAATAAAATAATATAAACATTACAATAAAATAATATATCTACTACAATAAAATAATATATCCTACTACCAAAAAAAATCATCACAAACCGATCAATAGCAAAATCCATTACCACTGCCAACCAAGAACCACCCACAACCACCCAACAACAACTAGCAAGCCAAGAACAACCACCCACAAATACGGCCAAAAATCCAAATTAGCCAAAAACCACCACACAAATCACCACAAAAAAAAAAAAAAAAAATCAAACACAAGCTAACTTGGCCAAATTGAGGTGATTTTGACAACTAAACCATAAAACAAAATAAACCCAGAAAACCCAATTGGCAATTTATCACAGCTAGCTAGTGGAAACAGCGCCGAACCTTAATTGTATCACATAACAACCACCGCGCCGAACTGCATCAACCACCGCAACACCGGCGACTTCTCCAGCTCCAAAAACCTCGACACCACCGCGCCGAGGACTCTCCCGGCCTCGATCGCCGCCGCCAAGTCCTTCGGCAAATTCTTCAACGACCTCCCAGCCTCCGCTAGCACCATCAAAGCCTCCTCTATGTTCTTGTCCTCCGCCAACGACCCCTCATCGCCTCCTCCTCCTCTGCTACCACCTCCGCCGCTGTTTCCATTGTTGTTGTTGTCGTCTCCGCCGGGGAATGATACGGCGAAGTTTGCGATGGAGAAAGCGGTGAGGAAATGGCGAGTGGGGTTGTTGTGGTGGTGGAGAGAGAGCGAAGTGGGTGAGAGAGAGACGGAGGTGGAGGGAAGTGGGTGGTGGTGATGAGGAAGAGAGAAACGGACGGTGAGGATTGGGCTTGGAAAGAGATTGAGCAGAGAGGCAGTGAACAGAGAGTGAGATTGAGAGAGATGAAGTTCAGAGATTTTAGATGAGAGTGAATGAGAGAGAGAGAGAGAGAGAGAGGCACAGTGAGAGTGAATGAGAGAGTGAGCAAGTGGCCTTTTTTTTAATCAAAACCTGAATAAAATAATGTATTTTATTTTTAGCTTTGATGAACAGTGCACATCTATATATAGATGTGTACTGTTCATAATCATCTAAAATTTTAACTTTTGCCTCCACTGCTGTAGCGTGATTTTTGTGTTTCTGGAGCTAAATTTTAGCATTATAGCATTATAGCTACACTGCTGTGAATGCTCTTAGTCCAAACCAAATAGTGTATGGATTGGATATGTATTCGTACCCTTTTTCTTTCTTGTGTTGCAAGTTATTAGTCCAAACTAATCGTACCTTTCTTTTCATAAATATAAAGGTAAAATTATTATTTTAGTCCTTACTTATCTTTTTATTAAAAAAAAAAGGTATTTACATTTCGGGATCACACTCATTGAAACTCTATTACCTAAAATATAGAATTACAAAATTATAACTCATTTATATATAGTCACACCCTCGTTAAAACTATACTATCAAATATATCTTGCGCGAAAACCATATGTGAAATTCCAGCATAAACGAAAATTTTGACTATCCAAATGTTGTATTAAGGTTGCATGCCATATTCATCTAAACACAAAAAGCTTTATTACAAGAATTAAAATGGGAAAGACAATAAATATAACATCATGAATTAAAATGGGAAAGACGTTAAATATAACATACTAAGTAATATCCATGTTAACATGTATGAATATAATATAGTCACTTGATTAGGAAATTTAACATGCTATCTAGCATTAACTTGTTAAAGGGAAAGGTTTTGCTGCATAATGTGGCAGCAAAAAGAAAGCAATATATGTCTATGAGTCATGTGCAATACACACAATCAAGTGGGCCCTTAGACACTTGTCTTTTTCTTTTTGCAACCACATAACTCATTTTGCAACAAAACTTTTCCCAACTTGAAAAATGATTCTAGTGCAATAAGCATGTAAATAATCACATATAAATCATTCAAGCATTTCCACAAGATAATCACATTAGCATGGAAATTATTGAAGCAACCAAAGCATAACAACTAACAAGTACAATGGAGTTTTGAGAGATTACCTAAGGGATTTTGAGATTATAGAAAGATTGATTTTTTTTTTTTTTTTTTGGAAGGATTAGGATAGTATTTGGGTATTCTTTTTTTTGATTTTATTGTTTGAAAATCGAGTGGGAGGAGAATTGAATTTATAGAGAGACTTATAACTAATAGGCTCACACTATTTTGAGCTAGAAGCATATTGCACATAAATAGTGTGAGTTAGGGAGTATGTCTCTTATATTGTGATACCCAAATGGTATACTGTCGCAACATCCCAAATTAATGTGTCAATATAATATATATTTGTTTTATTTAATTCTTCTACAATACTACATATTCTTTATGGTTTTGATTTTTTTTTTTTGGCAGTAAATACAATCTAAAATTGAAAAAAAATAAAACATTGATATTCTTAAGTTGAAAATAAAAATATCATACAATCTTTTTTTTTTTTTTTCTGAGAAAAGAAAATATCATACAATCTAACAATAATGATAAAACTAACTACCCTAACAAAATGCCCAAAAACAATTTATAACCTACATTTACACTATATTTTCTATTTTAATTAAAACTTTATAATTATTACTTGTCCCTCTACGCTAAAATCTTGACTCTGCCATTGACTTTAAGGACGGAAACAATCTTGTGTAAAATCCACAAATAAAGGAAGAGTTATAAATAGTCCCGATTCACAAAACCTTTGTAGTCTAGACTTTCTATGAAACCTCTATCAATGTTTTGCTCGCACTAGTACCCTAGAACCTTTCAAATCTTTATGTAGTAATTTCCTCCACTAACTCTTTGCTTGCATTAGAGGTTTTGGCTCTCCATCACAAGACCTTTGGGATGGAAAGATGAGTGGGCAAAAATAAAACGGATATTTCAATATAACATTTTTTATTTGCATTTTTTATTGCTTTATTAGCATCATAGCATTGAATTTTTATTGAAATTATTCTTATATTAAGTGTGCATTTGGCTCTAGCTAAAAAAACAATCTTATTTTACTATTTAGCTTATTTTTGCTATTATTCATGGATCTCACTGTATTTTTTGGTACTATTCATGGGTTTCACTATACTATTTCAACTAACTTTTACCTTTATTTATAGTACTTTCAGCAAAAAGTTTTCAGTTTTAGCAAAATAAGTAGATCCTAGCAACATGGTACTCAACCCCCCTAATGCTCTATGCAACTCCTGGGAACTTTGGAAGGTCTCTCTAAACATGGCCTCAACATTAGAGGAAATATGGTATCTCAGAAACTCTGTATTACACTCGAAGTCTTTGTTGGAACTGCATGTTTCTGTTCAGCTAATTCACAGAAGATGTCAAGAATATATGGCTACGTGCCCAATATCCCCTACCCAATTGGTGCCTCATGATCCGACACGCTGGGCTTCCCCCCCCCCCCCCCCCCCCCCCCCCCCCCCCCAGGGAAGCCTAGCATGTCAGATCATGAGGCACTAGTTAGGTAGGGGATATTGGGCACATAGCCATATATTCTTGACATCTTCTTTGAATAAGCTAAACAGAAACATGCAGTTCCAATGGAGATTTCGAGTGTAATATAGAGTTTCTGAGATACCATATTTCCTCTAATGTTGAGGCCATGTTTAGAGAGACCTTCCAAAATTCCCAAGAGTTGAATAGAGCATTTAGGGGGCTGAGTACCATGTTGCTGGGATCTACTTATTTTGCTAAAACTGAAAACTTTTTACTGAAAATACTATAAATAACATGTGTTGCAGAATTACAACACCTCCTAACCTAAACAAAAAAACAACTATCCAAAGACTTTGCTAACTCAGCCATGTTAGTGATGATGGTTCGGATAGACCACTCCAAATTAGTCTTAAGAGGAGACAAGTAGTCCATACAGGTCTTAGAATCCCTTTCGATTGAAACATAGCTCCATTCTTCTTTTAAAGCAATCTGGACAGCCCATAGGATCGCTTTAACTTCAACTTGGAGTGGTGAACGGAGGGAGATGGTTTTGGCCCAAACACCACAGACGAAACCAGAACGCCCACCTTGCAACAATGCTACGGCTGCCTTAGAGCTAGATAAGGCTGCATCAACATTGAGTTTAATGCAACCAAGTGGAGGGGGGGGGGGGGGAAGCCCAGAGTGTATCGGATCATGAGGCACCAGTTGGGTAGGGGAATTGGGCACGTAGCATATATTCTTGACATCTTCTTTGAATTAGCTAAACAGAAACATGCAGTTCCAACGGAGATTTCGAGTGTAATATAGAGTTTCTGAGATACCATATTTCCTCTAATGTTGAGGCCATGTTTAGAGAGACCTTCCAAAGTTCCCAGGAGTTGCATAGAGCATTAGGGGGGTTGAGTACCATGTTGCTGGATCTACTTATTTTGCTAAAACTGAAAACTTTTTGCCGAAAGTACTATAAATAACATATGCTGCAGAATTACAACACCTCCTAACCTAAATAAAAGAACAACTATCCAAAGACTTTGCTAACTCAGNCATGCTTGTCTCCCCCCCCCCCCCCCCCCCCCACTTGGTTGCATTAAACTCAATGTTGATGCAACCTTATCTAGCTCCAAGGCAGCCATAGCAGTTGTTGCAAGGGAGCATTCTGGTTCCGTCTATGATGTTTGGGCCAAAACCATCTCCTTTCGTTCACCACTCCAAGTTGAAGCTGAAGCGATCCTATGGGTTGTCCAGATTGCTTTAAAAGAAGGATGGATCTATGTTTCAATCGAAGGGGATTCTAAGACCTGTATGGACTACCTGTCTCCTCTTAAGACTAATTTGGAGTGGTCCATCTGAACCATAATCACTAACATGGCTGAGTTAGCAAAGTCTTTGGATAGTTGTTCTTTTGTTTAGGTTAGGAGGTGTTGTAATTCTGCAGTACATGTAGCTATCAAATTTGCTTTAAGCTCTTTTTTGTCTTTTCTTTTCTTTAAGGATTCTCTTCCCCTAGTGATTTTAGCTGTTTGTAAGGAAGAGTTCCAACTTTGTTCTTTGTTCATTTTTCAGCAATAGATTGAAGCTTATCAAAAAAAAAAAAGTAGATCTCAGCAAAAAGTCAGCTTATTTTTGTTACTAGCCTTTTTTTTCTTTTTTTTTTTGTGTGCTCTTTCTTTTCTTTTCTTTTCTTTTTTTTTTATTTATTTATTATTTGGCCCATGAAAACCGTGAGAAATTACCTCAAATTCTAGTTTGATTTGATTTAAGATTTCTTGGTGTGGGAGGAAATAGTTTTTCCTTGGTTAAAAAGAAAATAATTTTCTTTGGTATGGAATGAAAGTTCTTTCTTAAAGAAGTAATTGGCTATTTCTTGTCTATGTAAGAATAGAATTAGAGCATTATAAATAAATATTGGTGCAAAGGGTTTAGTGTTTTTTGTTCACTAGTTCTCCCATATGGATAGAGTACTCTTAAAAGAACATGGAGTGAGTTTATATGATGAATAATTTGAGCGTTTTATCTCTTTTAATTTTGTATGAGAGACTTATTGAGTGTATTCATTATGCTAGAGTTATTAATGTACTTGGAGTTTGGAATTGTGAGTTTGTGTGCAAGGTATGTTAGTTTATGTTTTTGTTCATTTTTGTGAGGTTTATGAGTGTTGTTTTTATAACTATGTAACTTTGTAGGTTTGGTTTGTGAGGTTTGATTGAAAATGATTTTAATTCATATATAGTTGATAGTTCATTTTGGTTAGCATTAGTCATGGACATAGGTTTGGAGTCGGCTTAATCATGTAAAATATTGTTTTTTATATTTTGTGTTTGTTTTATTTTATTTTCCAAGTAAATGCACTTTTACTAGCCTTAAATCACAACAATTTTTTTTTATTTTTTATTTTTATTTTACTCCCCTGATGTGTTGAGTTTAGACAAAAAGAGACATCTACAACTGGAAATAGGCAATTTATAAGATTATTATTTAGGGTGGTGCATTGTTTACTCTCTTTTTATGAGGAGAATCAGGATTTGAATCTCTCATTTCTTATTTTCCAAAAAAGGTTGGACAAAGTATTATCTATATATAAACTTTAAAAGTTAACGCATGACATTTCTGGTTGCTGCATTCCTATATATTGAGTCACATCAATGTAGCATTTTGGTCTATTTGGTCAATTTTGGTCCACTTATGTCTGTCTTGGTCCACTTTGGTCCGCTTTGGTCCATTCAGTCCATTTCGATTCAGTTTGGTCCATCTTAGTCTTATTCAGTCCATTTGGTCCACTTTGGTCTAGTTCAGTCCAATTTGGAGATGCTTTAGAGGAGAAGTTTGTGTAGAGAGAGGAGCTGATTCATGACAATCATGTCACATTCTTAGCATAACTTAATGAAATTACATTTTTTTTTTTATGTTATTAAAGGTTTGTATTTTTTTTCTAATATAAGTTATGGATTTATTTATATCCGCTTTCTCTTTAGGTTATGTAAGATGTATAGTGGATGAACCGTTTTTAAGTAGTACTAGAAACAAATTTTAACTATACATTACATTATTTATAAAAGGGTAAAATTTAGGTATAATATCTTAGGTTTCCCACTTAAAATTTTGAAATCTATCCAATTTAACAACCAAGACAAACGGCATTAAAACTAAAATTTTTTCCTCTTATTCCTTCTTTTTCCTATACTGCAACTGCAAGAGAACCCATGGATTCAGATCTTTTGAATTGTAGGATCTGTGACTTCCGCTGAAGAATAAACATATATCATCATCAAAAGCAAACAAAAAAGCCCCAACAAAAAAATAAAGAGGAAAAGGAGAAAAAGCAACAAAAAATCTCATCTTTTCCCTCTCTCTCTCGGCTTCTAGGAAGCCCAAATCTCCAAAATCAAGAACTACTTTCACTTCTTCACTTGCATCTTCACCTTCTCATCCCTTACCTTCTCCTTCTCAATCTTTACCTTCTCCTTCTTACCCTTTACCCACTGGCTTTCTTACCCTTTGTTGGCTTCAATTTGGTTTAGATTGAGGGTGAGAAGTTGGAGAGATCTAATTCCATGGGGTTCTACAGTTCTACCTTCTACGTTTTCTCACAGGATGGAGGAATGAAAGAGAAAAACAAAAACTAATACTATTTTAATGCTGTTTGTTTGGGTTGTTAAATTGGACAGATGTCAAAATTTTAAGTGAGGAACCTAAGGTACTATACCTAAGATACTGTACCGAAGTTTTGCCTTTTATAAAAATATCTATCTTAGATGATAATTTAATGTAAAACACATTATGTTTCTTTTAAAAAAGAAAACCTAAATTTTCAAATAACAAAATTTAAATTTTAAATAACTTTCAAGTAACAAATATAAATAGCTTAATTTAGAAAATCCAATATATTATATCAATTATATTTTGTTAGAAAATAATCATATCATTTAAAGAATGATTTGAGACTAATACTTATAAGTCTCATCTACGATTTTTATTTTTCATTAAACAAAAAACAAATATTCAAAATTTTCTATGCATTGTACGGGTCTGTGGCTAGTTCTTATAATTTTCCAACATATTAGAGTCTCTCAATTAGTGTCATGAAACTTGAGATTGAAATATTGGGTGAAGTACTGGTCTTTTTACATAAACTACTTAAGAATTAATGTCATAAGGACGAATTTACTCTTATTTAGGATGGATAAACTCCAAAGATTGTGTATCCCACGGGCAGATACAAAGGGTAAAAAAAAATGTTTCCCATTATAAACTACAATTTGATGGTTGATATCTCAAGCTTCTAATTAAAACTTTTGCAAAAATATTATTTATCTAAAACAAAATTTTCGAAATTATAATATAGCTTCTAAACAGATATATTATCCATGCATGCTCAAACTATTTTTATTTAATTACTTACAAGGAAATCTCTCACTGCTCATGTTATTGGGATATCATAACATAATTAACTCTGGGATGGTCTCTAGCTCAGCTATGAAAGCAACAAATCTTAAATTAGCTCAACTGGTGTCAAAAATCCCCTTGGCAATTAACTAGTGTAACTAGTCGTCCACTAGATATAATTTATAGATGAAAAGGATACTGACTTCTTGGTTGTGGTCACTGTAAGATGAGTGATGCCCCGACAAGAAAAACAAAGTAAAACAATTGCTTTTCAAAGCCACTTTGTAAAAAGTCATCTATGTAATATTCCAAATAAGACTTCATGCTCTCACATTTTTTTCCCATGGTTTGAAAAGAAAATTAGGCCTATTTTTCTTAGTTCTCATCGAATGATGATATCAAAGTAATCTAATTGTCACCTTTTTCGTCACAATCTAATTTCTTATCTTTCACAGTCACACACTCATGTTCTTGATCACTTTGCTTTTCTTCATCTCCTCCTTGATCTGCTATTTCGTTCTTTTTGGCATTAGCTTCCTCATTTTCTATCCTTTTCAGTTTGAGGAATTCGATCAATTCCCTAAGAACAATGTCAGATTCGTCGTGCTTAATCAGTTGCTCTGCTACTTCAGCTGGGGTTACTTGGGTGGTTCCAATAGCCTCCTCAATCTCTCCAAACAGTGCATGCTCTTTAATCCCAAGATAATTAGCAGCAAGAACTGTAAATCCACATGGGGTGCAATAGGACATGTGAATGTGGACATCCATGCGTCCTGGGCGCAACAATGCCGAGTCTAGCTTGTCCTTGTGGTTGGTGGTAAAAATGATTATCCGCTCATCGCCACAACTCGACCAAAGCCCATCAATGAAATTGAGCAGGCCAGACAATGTCACCTATCACAATAGAATATTTCATTTAGAGGAACAATGATATACATTCACAAAATAATTCACAATTGCCAAGATGATAATTTGTAAACAAAGACAAAGTCAAGACTTGTAGTTAGAGGAGGCTGAGAGGGACAATGTTCACAAAATAAAATTGATTGATTGGACTAAATTTTTTATAATTTTGCTATTGGAATTTTGTTGTTGGGCTTTTTAATTTTATTTTAGGATTTTAGATTCATAAATTATTTAATGACCTTTGAGAGGGATAATGATATTGTTAAGGGTGAGTCAAGTATAATTTTATTGAACCTAATTACTAAAATTAATACTTGTATAAATACATACTAATTATTTTTTCAAAATTTGGCGGGATGACCCTCAAGACTAACAAGTGGCTCCATCCCTAATTATGAATGGTGCTAATGTCAAACTTCAAAGAGTAAAATAGTTATTATGAAAGAAAGACATGAGTTAATCTAGTCATTCAAGGAGGTAATTCTTAGGTAATCTTGCAGTAGCATTTTGGTATAAGAGCCGGAAGCACTACATCAAGACACCTAAAAGCACTAGCATTGGGGGGTGTAAACACTCCCAGTTGCTATTTTACAAACTAAGATAGCAAAAACCCACCCCATTCAGGTTTGAATACTTTAAAAAATTGCAACCTATGAATAGTAAGGTTGCATATATGCAACCTTACTGTTCATAGGTTGTAAAGAAAAAAATAATGTTTAATCTTGTGGTTGTGTGTGAAAAGAAAAATGTAGTGGGAGGAAAGAGAGAGAGAGAGAGAAATACTTTTTATTATTTTATTAGGTAGTTTATATTATTTTATTGAGTTGTATGTAAAAATAAAATCTAAGATGTAGAGTGAGTTGTAAAATGAGTTGGTAAAATAAATAAAGTAATGTTTAAGGATGCAAAATAGTTTTTTTTTTTTTTTTTTCCCGGATGCTAGTGCTATTAAGTATTTTTATCATTCAAAGTTGAAAAGAGGCATATCCTAAATGAAAAGAGTTCTTGTAATTGAAAAAAGTCATATCTACGAGGCGAGAAGTTATTGGGCTTTTGCTTGCATGCTTAGGCTGATGATGTTGATAAAACAAACAGAATATTCATATAAAAAAGAAAGTATACAAATCAAACGAAATGTGATTGGTTATAGCAACATGTGTACAATGAAACAAACAAATAGAGTAATATTTTTTAAAGTCAATTAAATTCAATATAGTCAAGGTTTAAATTCAGTAATAAAATTTTAACATATTCCACTTAAAGTATTGTGCCTATATAAGTCTTAGACATGTCATGATTCATGAAGCATGATCAATGCCTATTAAAGCATTGATCATACTTCATGACATGCGTTTTGTAAGATAAAATACTGTAAGTTTAAGCAAACAACCAAATTCAATATACAAATGTGTTTGGTATAGATTTATTTGACTTTTCTTAAAATAAAGTAAAAATATAATTATTTAAAAAAAACGATTTTAAAAACCTATACATAAAAATAAAATAAAAAACTTGTAACAAAACATTTCACACTAAAAAAAAATATTTTCAGTAAAGGCACAAAATCTTCTCATTCATTTGGGCCCAAAAACTAAATTAAAAAAATATATAAAATATAAAAATTTCGCTACCAGACTGATGACGTGACAAGATCAGAGGAATCCCTACGCAATAATTAAAAGGTAAACTAAGACAATGGGCCTGAGTACTGAGTGGCGCCTTCAGCCCAGTTAACCCTACAGTGAATAAATAAATAATGCACGTTTTCCATTCCCTACTAACAAAAAGTAAAAAATGTCTCTCTCACTTTATGCAACAACCAGACACTGCGATTTACAGAGCCTTTATTTTGGGCTCAAGTCGCTAGTCAGGTCAGAGCCCATTGTCCATATCTATACTATAACCCCACCGACAACTCTACAATTATTTTTTTTTTTTTTTTCCAATCCCATATTTTATTTTGAAAGGCAATTATTATATGGACTGGCAATATCTGTTTGGTTTTTTTTTTTTTAACTATTTTCCTGCATACATATGCGTTTTGATTGGTGAATCAACAAAGATAGATGCTAAGAGAATGAAATTGAGTTTGTCTTTGTTATTAGGGCCAAACCTCCAATGGGACTTCATAGCAACACTCCCCTGAGAGAGTGACAAAGAAAGAAATAATACCACACAGATTTCTAGAGCTTTTAAAGGGGAAACAACCACCCAAAATTATCAATTTGAGGAGAAGCTTCAATTATACAACTTTTTATTACTTTGTAAAATCATTGAATGTTGATTTAGGATTAAGATTAACATTCCTAGATAGCCTCTCTTTTCCGCAAACTTTTTAAAGGCTTTTAGATTAAGACAAAATATTCATTTTAGGCCAAAATATACTATTAATCCCCAAATTTTAGTCAATCAGTCATTTTAGTTTCTAAAATTTAAAGTGAATTCTTTTAGTCCTTTGTAATAACACATAATCACTCCATTAGACACATCAAAGCTAAAAAAGACCACTTTATATATCTTTGGAATTAAAATCAATCACTTCAAATTTGTTAAAAAAAACTAAAAGCA
The DNA here is from genome assembly GCF_002906115.3 of Quercus suber. Classification (NCBI taxonomy): domain Eukaryota; kingdom Viridiplantae; phylum Streptophyta; class Magnoliopsida; order Fagales; family Fagaceae; genus Quercus; species Quercus suber. The sequence continues at coordinate 326,729 of NW_027069749.1, forward strand.
ATCACTTCAAACTACAAAAAAAGGCTAAAATCACTTATGAGATAAAATTTAGAATTAACAACATATTTACCTTTAATTTTAAGGGCCTAGACCTAAAAGAATAAAAGTAAAAACCAAAATATTGAAGTAAAAAATAATTTACATATGTTCATTTAGCTAAAAAAACATACATATGGAAGAATTATATAAAGTTTTTTTAAAAAAAAAAAATAATTCAATAGTTAAGAAAGAGAATTAAACATCTTCATTGAAATCACTAAGAAATGGATCAAACTATGCATCTTGCCAATTATTTACTATTGTATCACAAATTAAAACACACAAAAAGAAAGGAAGTCAACCATACTAGAAACCTAACCTGTCTCCGTTGGGAGTGGCGTGACGAAGAGTCTGATTCTGCCGATCGGTCCTGAAACTCAATGGAACAATCAATATCCTCCACCACCAAAATGGACTTGTTGGCCATTGCAATGAGCAACCTCCTAAGCTCCGAGTTGACCTGAATCTCCGTAAGCTCCAAATCATAGATATCAAAATTCAAGTAATTCGCCATTGCAGCAATCAAGCTAGATTTCCCAGTACCCGGAGGACCATACAACAAGTACCCTCTCTTCCAAGCCTTCCCAACCTTCCTATAGTACTCCTTCCTCTTCACAAACCTTTCAAGATCTTTGAGAATAAAGTTCTTGATCTCTGAGTCCATGGCAACCGTGTCAAATGTTGCTGGGTGATCAAGGTTCGTAGAGGTCCACACGTCTGCTAGATTACCGTACATGCTATCAGGGCTAACAGTGAAGATCTTCAATGACTTGATTTCTTGTTTCTTGGACTTTGCTTCTTGTACAATGTAGGGTAGGTAATGAGTCAAAACCAGGTCTTTGTGTTTCTTGTGGAAAGTAAGCTCGAAAGATCGGACCTCAGAGCGTAGTGTGGAATTGAGATCACGAGGGTTGTGAAAGCTTCTTGACTCAACTTGGCGACAGACTAAAACCCAATTGAGCTTAACCCCATTAAAGATATCCATCACTTCTTCATTGCGTTCCATGGCGATTGTAAAGTCCTTTTCTTTGTCGGACTTGCACACCTTGAGTCTTTGTGTGTTGGGTGAGATTTTGCCACCCAAGTAGATCTCTGCAGCCTCGTAGATTTGGTTGTTGACGAGACCATCAAACTCGTCGATAACCATGGTGATCTGGGACGAGAAGCGATTGAAGAAGCTTCTGATGCCAGAGAAAAGCAAGCCTTGGAATTCATGGGGCAAGAAATCTTGGGCTATTGATCGAACAAGCATCGCAGTGGCAGCCACAGAAGCTGCGGCTGAGAGAACAGTCTTTGCTGTAGCCAATTTGGTTTCTACAGAAGATGATGAGGCCTCCATTTTTGTTTTGTTTGTGTTTGTGTTTTTGTTTTTCCAATAAGCGCTCAAAGTTTTAGGCCTTAAGAAGTATTGGTTTTGACTTTAATTTGATCTTGGTGATCTTGTGCTTGTTTTTGTCTTGTGAGAGTGTCTAGTTTATTGTTTGTTTGTGTGCCTCCAGTTTCCAAGGATAAATGTAAAAGAAAGATTGGACTAATGCAGAGAAAATTTAGGGGCCAATGGCAATGGGATTGTTGAATCCAACGCAATATTCCAAAATATAGAGAAGCCATTGTTTGATTCGTCCTTGCGTCGGGATTAGGTAGCCAGCGTTCTTTTTCTTTTGTTTGTTATTTTCTCTCCAAAATTTGTTAGACTCTGTAGACTTCGAAATCTTCGTCAAAAAATGAGATTGAGAGATCTCTTGGGCTTTCGAGGATCACAAAACTTGTCTACCCTTGGTCTATGACTTTGAAGTAAATAATTTTGAATAAAGACCTAGATGACCAAAAGCTATTGGAAGATTACGGGTTGTCTATATTCATGGGATGGAATTGGAAAGTCAAAACGCATGAATCAAGAAACCTGATCAATAAAATAAAAAATAGAATCCATACTGCAGGGGCTTTTTGATTTTTTTTCTTGATTTTTAATAGGAGTTGCACGAGCTTTCTGATCCAAACCTTCAAGGTTGTTGGATTAGGATAGACTAGTCAGTTCCTCTAAAAAAAAAAAAAAAGGATATACTAGCCAAAGCAACACCATCATCTTGGATGGTCACAAATACTAATGTATACAATATGAAAGACTCTATGTGTGACAGAATGAGTGATGTATAAAAAAGTGTGTGAGAATTGATCTCAGGCCTCTCAAGTTGAGGCCAAAATATAAGAAAAAGGGATTGTGTAGGTTCCAAACAATAGATTTGTTTAATTTTATGTTCATTTCTTTTAGACTAGAATATGTCGTTTGATAACAATATTCATGCTCTAGGAAAACTAAAGGCAAAAATGCAAAACTGACCCTCTAACTTTTAGCTTTTGTCATTTCAGTCCTCTAACTTTCAGTTTTATCATTTCAGTCCTCTAAGTTTCAATTTTTGTCAATGTAGTCTTCCATTAAAACTTAGTTATCTTTTTCTGTTAAGTGATCAAAACTACACTGTTTTGACATTTTTTTTATAATAATTTTCATAGTTGAAAGAAAACTAAAAAAAAAAAAAAGCTGTGAAAAAAAGAAAAAAGAATGTCACAAAACAAAGTCGGAAATGGCGAACGCAAATCCAGAGGGAATCGACGGAGTTGGATGAGTTTTAACCACTTCCAGTTCCTGTCTTCTGGGTTTGTTTGTTTGGCTTCTTTTATTCTCGTACTAGGAACTACTGACTCTCAAGACTCTTGGCCTCATCACCTTTAATTTTCTTTCAACCTTGAATCTCTCTCTCAAACCCTTAAACCCAACGCACTCTCCCACAAAAATTACTCACAAGGATACCAACTTCTTCGCTTACAAAGCCCAATACCACCCTCAATTCTGGTCTTACCTGCAACACTTAACGCAAGGTGAGTTTTTTTATTTTTTATTTTTATTATTATTATTATTTTTTAATGTGATCCCATTTTCTGTCTTTGAATTTCTGGAACTGGGTTTCATTTTGTTTTTTATAATGATTTGTTTAACATTAAAAAAAAAAAAGAAAAAGAAAAAGAAAAAAGAAAGGAGTATTGAAAATTTTCATTTCGTTTAGGATTTTGGTGGGAATTTTCCTCTTGCGGCTGTTAGTGTTGACTGTTGAAACTAACAATGTCTATTATGTGCCAGCATTTGGTTGTGTTTTCAATTCTTTCTAAAAGAGACTGGTTGCTTGAAGCAAAATTTGCCTTAACTTTTGTTTTTGTGTGGTGTGGCCACGAACGAAGGTTGAAGCGAGCAAGTGCGTAATCCCACTCCGCTTTGTTGCAAAACATGTGCCTCTGTTCTTAACCCTTACGTCCTTACGCTTGCGTTGTCTTCGCCGCCAAGATCTAGATTTCTGGATTCGACATGTTCAAGGTTTTGATTTCTTAGGTAAGGGGAACGACATCGTTCCCCTTACTTTTTTTTTTTTTTTTTTAACAACTTTTTTTAATTTTCTTTTAATTATGAAAATTATTATTAAAAAAAGAGTTGAAAGTTAGAGGGTCACTTAACGGAAAAAGATAACTGAGTTCTAACGGAAGACTGCATTGACAAAAATTGAAACTTAAAGGACTGAAATGACAAAACTGAAAGTTATAGGACTGAAATAACAAAAACTGAAAGTTAGAGGGTCAGTTTTGCATTTTTGCCAAAACTAAACTAGTATTGCCTTTTTCTTAAAATTAAAAGGTATTGCGTACTTATAGTGCCATTGAACACTGACGTGAAAATTAAAAGTAGAGTTGCAAATGAGTCAAGCCGAGTATTAAAAATTCAAACTTGTTCATTTAACTTTTTATTTCAACATGAGTCAAGTTTGAGCTTATCACTAAACAAAATTTTATGTTCAAGCTTGACTCATATTCTTGTTGATCAATCTCTAGCTTGTTCATGGGCTACTTGATTAACTTATTCTTTTATTATATAATGTGAAATTATGGCTAAATTGTTTTACCATTTCACAATTCTATTAATTTTTACTAAGAATAGATTGTTTATATCATCAATAAGCTATTAATAATGATTTAATATCATATGAACCCATTGACAAACTTATACAATCCAATTTTAAGTTTATATAAATATATTTTTAGACAAGTATACATATATAAATATAATATTATATGATTAAATCCAGCCATCATGTTCAAGCTCACTTTATTATGTTTAAGTTTGACTCATTTAATAATCGAGTCTAATCTTAGCTTGTTTTCCTAATTAAACGACTTTTCAAGCGGAATTTAAGCTATACATAAACAGTTTGTTCTTGATTGGAAGTTGATTTATTATTCAGACATGCTGACTTCTGATCAATTAAAGTGGCCCATTCTTGTGAACGGGCTTTCATATGGCTTATTTGCGAGTGGACTTATGGTCAATGCCCATAGGAAGTCCAAGTCCCAATTCCTCACCTACCTGCATAATAAGCAACTTATTCAATGGGTCAATTTTCGGCTAACAGGCTTGTGCAGCGAAGTTTCGCACATCCCCACCAAATTATTGCCAGGGTCTTTTGCTGGAATCCATGTCATATTTTGGATTAATTATCTTGTTTGGCAATTACATAAAAATCTTCTCTCACGAGGGTGGAGTGCACAAGCTTAAGACTCATTCAACTTGGTTGTCTACAATACTTTTTGTACAAGGGCAAAAACTATGGAGTGAGTGCATAAGATACCTTCTCAATTTTGGAGTCTTATTTCCAATAAGAGGATTTGAGACCTGATGACTAAGGAAAATAAATATGTACTAGTCATCCATATTGAATGAACAATTGATGACGACATTCAATACCTACTTTAAATGTGTGTGGTAGTTGATATAAGAAAAATAGTCGACTAATCATTATCCTCTATTGATGACGCTTAGAAAGCACCAAGCATTATTACCCTAATAAAGACATGCCACAATCAATTCCCTAAAGCAGGTTAGCATGGAGAGAAGTACAAAACATGCCTTACACCTACAAAATAAAGCATGCAATATCAATAGAAAAATATTCTTCTTATTCTAAAAGCCAAATCACTAGCTAGATTGTCAAAGGCTCCTCCACCCGAGCACACTTTGGCGGTTACTTCCATTAATTTCTTCTTTTTGCAGATCTTAGAAGGTTCTTTAAAACTCAGAATTGGACGAGTAACTCAACTGACGATTTCTTACATAAATCCTTTTTTTTTCTTTTTTTATATCAGAATTTGTTACTGAAACCTAATATAATTATTGGGGGTGGGGAAATAGGTTACCTTAGGCATAGCCTAGGCCTAAAGCCACCCCTACTGACAATAATGTAGAAAAAGAAATTAACAATATGGGAAAAAGAAATACTCCTTTTTACTTTGTGAAGATAGATTATAGAGCATCAAACATCATGATGGATGTCACTCATAGGTGATTCAATGATGTTGAAATTGTCCGTACAACCTTCAACAGGTGTGAGTTATTGGTTCGTTACTGACTTATTGTTATGAAGTGCCCAACAACACTAAGGTTGGTTGCAGAATATTTCGATGGTATCAAAAATATCCATGTAGAAGATGCACAATGGTGATTTTTCTTTTTTAACTTATTAAAAAAATGGTGATTAGTTAAACCTACGCAGAAAGCATAGCACAAGGCAGAAGAAAAACTACACAATTCTGCTCAAGCATAGCTACAATGCCAGATACATGTATATCGTGAAATCGGATTTAAATCCTCTATATTTTTTAGTGTACTCTATCAAATAAATTTTTTTAAATTTTAACTATTTTTTAATGATTTAATAGTCTGGATTTTGTCATGTCAATATTCCACTAACAATAATTTTTTTTTTTTTTTTTTTAAGAATGCACTAACAATAATCTTAATTATTTTGTTTACAACATTATTTTACTCCCTCCGTCTCACTTTTTTTGTCCTCTATTCCATTTTGAGATGTCCCAAAATATTGTCCTATTTCTAAAAATAAAAGTCATTAATTTACTAATGTTCCTATTATACCCCTATTAATTTACTAATTCAATTTTTTGATAAATTTTTTTAAGGGTAGTTTTGGAAACTTATACATTTTCAAAAGGTAGACAAGACAATAAATGATGTTCCTTTAAAAAGTTTGACTTTTTAAACAAGACAAAAAAAGTGGGATGGAGGGAGTATTATTTTAAGAGTACTGTTAGGAGAATGCTGATATGGCAAAATCTAGGCCCTTAAATTATAAAAAAGTGGTTAAGATTTAAGGAAATCTATTGGTAGAGTATCCTAAAAAATATAAAAGATTTGAATATGGTGAAATCAAGGTAATATGCTCAATGTCAAAATAACATGTTCAACAAAATTTAGATTATGGGTTCAAAAACCTAAGATAATAGCAAAGTCAAGATAGCATGTTTAGCCAAGTCAAGATGATTTGTTGAATAAGATTAAGGGCACATTTGGTACACTAGTTGAAGATTACAATAAATATAGTACTCCCTCCATCCCATTTTTTTTTTTTTTTTTGTTCTGTTTGAAAAGTCAAACTTTTTAAAGGAACATCATTTATTGTCTTGTCTACCTTTAAAAAATGTATAAGTTTCCAAAACTACCTTTAAAAAAATTTATCAAAAAATTGAATTAGTAAATTAATAGGGGTATAATAGTAACATTAGTAAATTAATAACCTTTATTTTTAGAAATAGGACAATATTTTGGGACATCTCAAAATGGAATAGAGGACAAAAAAAGTGGGACAGAGAGAGTAATAATTATTCATATATGGAAAGTTTGTTATAAAATTATTTTATTTTTTTTTTTTGAAAAACAAATACACACACATAAGGGAGAGGGAAAGGGGTTCTAATTGTTATATATGAAAAGTTCGTAAAAGATTACGCATATGGAAAGCTTATATTTTTTGAAATATATTAATTTCAAAAGTTGTTATAGCTACTAAGCAAAAGCTTTATTGTCATTTTAAGAAGGTCTAATTATTCCTCAATTTATGAAAAAGCTATTCTCAAGGAATAATTATTCCCAATGATGCAACTAAGTAACTATATAGTTATTACACATGAATAGTTATTCCATTACAAAATATATTACCGCATACCAAACATGCCTTAAAAGTTAAGATAAAAGTATCTAGCCAAACAAGTGTTTCACTAGTGAAGGTCTAACAAGGCTTATAACAGTTTAACCATGACAACGTGAAAGTAGCAAAGCTTAAATTATGGAATCCAGTGAAATTAATTTTTAAATTATGAGTCTGTTTCTCAAAAAAAAAAATCTTTAAAGAGTGGTAAGTTTTCATCATAAAAAAAGATATTAAAAAACATTCAACAAAAGTATGTAAATGATTTCAACTAGCATAAAAACATGTTCAACAAAGCAATGCTGAAAAGTGAAAAGTCCAAAAGTGCCAAGGTACCAACTGGGTTTAGCCAAGCAGGTGTCATGCCATCATCCCTCCGACGTGACACATCGGCACAACGCTCATCACCATCACTAATTAATATTTAAAGAAAAGAAAAGAAAAAAAAACAAATTATTTCTAATGTAAAATATATACATACATATATATATATATATATATATAGATTCATACACATGGAGACAACTTTTGCCACAATTTTGACGTTGTTAATTATGAGTGGTGAAGAAAACTTGATGTGTTCATGTAGTGAAAGTAATTAACCGTAATTAATAGTTAGTCACATTAAAGTTGTGGCACAAAAGTTATAATCTATATCTATATAATGCTAAAAGTTGAAGTGTAGCATTTAATGTTACAACGCTCACATCGAGTCATGTCAGCAGTCATATCATTCTCATCTTATTTTCTAAATTTGTCCTACAATTTTAAAATAGTTTTTAACAATTTTAAAATACTAATAAAATTAAAATAATTTTTAGCCTATTTTCCACCATGAAGCCCACTTCTTATAAATTTAATTCCACTAGCCCACTTCATATAAATTTAATTCCACCATAAAGCCCAAACTCAATCCTTTTCAACCAAAAAACCCTTTAAAAATGACGGTTACAACTTTCAGTATTTCCTTTCCTTTTGTTGCACAATTTAAAATTCCAATCTCCCCACGTTCTGTTTCATCATGTCAAATTTGGTTCCCTCCCCTTCCCTACCTTTTAACGGTAGCCTCTCTGTCTTCCTTCCTCCTCTGCTCACAGTATATAAAATAAATACTGATAAAAACTAGATGATTTATTTGAGGTATCACTAAATCCCAATTTGTTTTGTGCTCTATTCTTTTGCTTGATGTTTTTTATTCCCCTTTTACATTTTGTTATTGCCTCGTTCGTGCTGTGGTGTTGATAGTTTTCAATTGGAGCTCTACCTCTTTATGGTTTGTTCATCTTGAGTCTTTGGAATGAGTCTGAATTTTTGATTGCTTGGTTTTTTAATTGTATTGCCGAAGAAGGTTGCCCGGCAGCTTTGCAGCCCCCATAGTTTTTCCACATCGTCAATATTTTATTTTTATTTTTTAACCTTTTATTTTTAAAAGCCAAATTTAGATTTACACTATATGCAAAATGTATCCCGTCTCTCATTCGAAATTTATCTAAAATGAAGATCGCACTACTTTAATTGTTGATTGTTTTGGTGATCTCTTAGCGGTGAAGACCAAAAAATGGAACTATTTCTGTGGCTTCTACGTTTGCTTCTCGTCAAGAAGGTACCAATAAAATAAAACTTATAGCATTCTTTTACTTTGATTTTGTACTAAAGTTTGAGTTACAATAATTTCATTCATTCAAATTCTCTTCTTTGCGTCCAAATTTTACATGGGTCATTATCAAAATTATGGCCCTCATCTTATCAAAAAAAAATTATGGCCCTCATATATTGTGGATATGGATGTATTTGGTAGTGGGGCCGTGAGGGTAGTATTGAAGAGCCTCTTAGCCTCAGGATCTTAAGTAACTTGGAGACAACAATCCTACAACTTTTGCTTTAATGGTCTTTGCTTTCATGTGTTTAAGTTTCAAGTTCTTCTTTTTTTGCTATCTAGATTTTTTTAGCAGATTTGGTTTAGCTTAGCTTAATTTCCTATTTAATTGTATTTTTATAATTGTTTAGGTATGTGTAAATAAATATTTTTTATTATTATAAGTAATTGAGTTTATTAAATCTGAAAAAAAAAACAAAAAAAAAAACAAAAAAAAAAAAAAAACAAAAACAAAACAAAAAAAAAAAAAAACAAACAAACCGCACACACATACACACACACACACACACACACAAAGTTTAGGAAAAACAAAAAGAGAAAACTATTAATTCAAAAAACAATTCTCTTTAGTATTGTTTTATATACTTGTCCTTGGTTTTGTTGTATTGTAAAAGAATTCTGTTACCATTAATTTTTTTCTCTTTTCTTATTTGTTTAATAACAGGCATACGTTGATCTTGAAATATTAGAGGATGAGTTTTAAAGGACCAAAGAGCTTTACGAAAGACTTTTGGATGGATTAAAGCACCTGAAAGAATGTATAAGCTATATAAAGTCAGAATATAGTGTTTAAATTTCAGAATTGTTTCATACAATTTTTATTTTGTAGGGTTTTATGGTTTATGTTGCTTGCTTGCTTGCTTGGGTGGTGTTATTTGTTTATTATTCTTTGTTAAGAAAAAAAAGTATTACAATTTGGTATTTTTGATGCTTTTTTTTTTTTTTTGTTAGCCTTTGGACCCACAATAAGTATATTAGCTTGGTAGTTGACCATATGGCCAAATCACTATTACACTAGCACTAGACTAGGTGTAGAGCAGCAACCTGTGAATAGTGCAGCAACATAGCAACAATGGAACCACACATGATCGGTTCTATAACACACTAAAAATAGCTTTCATACGCATTTAAAAAGATTCCACAAACAACTGTTTCAGGACAGTAGAACACGTCAAATTTTGCTATGGACCTACATTTTATTGTTGTCATGATTTTTTATGTTACCAAATGTGAGGCTTAGGGTCTAAATTTGGTGAATTATTTTATTAGTTACAATTGTTTTCATATTAGCCTGCCCTACTTTTTGCACAAATTCTTTTATTTATGGATATGCTTATTTACCTTTGTTGATTTCAAGAGGAGGGTAGCACTGACAAACTATTACTTGTTAATTGGAAGAGTTTAGAGCATGATCTTATTTTGTCAGTATTTTTTTGTTTTTAGTATGTTTAATCTTTTTAGAATATTTGAAAATGAACCAAATGCTACAATCTTAAATCTAGGTTGCTTAGATGTTTTTTTTTTTTTTTTTAATTTAATTTATTTTTTTTACATTATTCTATTTCCCCACCCCGCCTTGCTACCCTTCCTAGTCCTAGAAGAACTCGAAAAAAACCATGTTAATCATTTGCGCTTTTGCAGGAAAAAAACGTGGCATTAGATTAAAGCATGGACCGCCTCGTCCAGGGCTCCAGGCACTTCAATGGGTACAAGTGAGCATTGCCAGCCAAAAAAAAAAAAAGGTACATTGAGCATTGCATCTGCTAAGACTGCCATGCCCATGATCATGACTGGCCACACCACTCCAAGCTGTCCTTTTAGCCCTCGTTTGAATGTAGCTATCATCTTACGTGATCACCCTTCTAAGTTGAAACCAAGTGCTACCCAAGTTGCACCTTAATGGACTCGTCTTTTCCAAATATGATTCTATCACGTTCTACTCATTACCAAATCCTTAATCCAATATAAATGGGTCCTTCAATTTTTACGGAATCTTCTGTTCGGAGTAATGTTATATTCACAACATTTTCATTACAATTTCTAACAAATTTTAAGGTGACAGACATTTACTAGTTTTAATATGGGTGGATCATTGAAATTACTTTTTCATCCACCAACTACAATTTGTCAATTGTCACTTAGGATTTATTGTTAAATTGTTGTGAAATGTTGACATGTGGAGGTATTTCTCTTCCACTAAACCCAACATTTTCCAATTATTCTCAACTGCAGTAATCAAGTATATATCTCAGGCTTATTTCATTCATTGTATACGCGTGATGTGCTACATGAGAGCTCAGTCTCCATCTCTAGTAACCGTTCAAAATTAAAATGGCACAACCATAATGTACAATTTTATGTATTGGAGCTTTCTAGCACCTAAAGCATGCATTTCACTATCTCAGCATCACTAAAGCATCATCTTCACCTCTTTGTCGTCAAACATATAAAACAAATGAAATGTTATCTTAATCCACTAGTTTATTCGCCGAAAAAAATATAATTTGAACTCACACTTAATTCCCCTTTAAAACAACGGTCTATAGTGGATAAGATGGCATTAAAATTGTCTTTTACCAGCTTGAATCTTCGAAACTTTTGTGTCAAGCATCCCTCCTAAGATGCTCCACAATTTTATAGTGTTGTGTCTAGATAGAGCATCCTGTCTCATTCAAATGTTATGTACTTCGTTACTATAAAAAAAAAAAAAACATGCACCAGCTCTTATAACCATATATAATTCACAAGTTTATGATCTTCTCTTTCTTCAATTAGTAGATTGCTTTCAAGAAGAAGGGGGAGAAAAAACCACCGATGTTCAATTTGTCCAAGAAAATGCTACTTTCTCTAGCACCGAACCACTATGACATTAATTTTGTTGCAGTGTTCTCTGTAGTATTTATTTTTCTCGTGTCAAAAGCTTGGAGAAGAGTCACAAGTGGAAAAAATGATATCCCTGGCCGGCTGGGGTTGCCTTATCTTGGTGAAACCATTTCTTTTCTTTCAGCCACTAATAGTACAAAAGGATGCTACGATTTTGTTAGACTCCGACGACTATGGTCAGTGATTCTCTTCCATGTTTATCAATATTGATTCAACATAGACATAGTATATGAAGAGAATCAATCCTCCAAATATTTCCTTCTCATTAATAATGAGATTTTTTTTTTTTGGTTGAATATTTCTACTTCTATTATGGTTGACCTTTGGGATGCTAGTACACCATGATCGAGGATGTTTTGAGTCTATAAATTCATGTAAAAAAAAAAAAATTGGCAGAATCAGGGTAAACAATATTCATAGATAATAATCAAATCAAAGTTTGTGGCAGATATTAATATGTTATAGATCAAGCTCTCTATGTTTCTTGGTCCTCTAGGTACTTCTAGCCCTCATTCAAATGGCCTTTGTAGATTGCTATATCCCTTATTAAAATGATTGTTGTGGTAATGTAGGTACGGGAAGTGGTTCAAGACAAGGATGTTCGGCAAGATCCATGTGTTTGTTCCAAATCCAGAGGGTGCAAGAATGGTATTTTCTAACGATTTTGTACACTTCAACAAGGGTATGTGAAATCAATGGCAGATGCAGTTGGAAGAAAGAGCTTGCTTTGTGTGCCACATGAAAGTCACAAAAGGATTAGGCGTCTTCTATCTGATCCTTTCTCCATGAACTCTTTGTCTAAGTTTGTCAAGAAATTCGACAAAATGCTATGCGAAAGGCTGAAGAACTTAGAAGAAGGTGGGAAAAGCTTTGTGGTGCTTGAGTTCAGTATGAAGGTAAGAACACAATTGTTAAACTTGAATTGGTGAGTTTTTGTTGTTATATAACACTTAAAATATGCTAATTAAGCTAAAGTATGTAAACTGACATGACAATCAAGAAAAGAAACTAAGTTGCATTCAGTCATGGATGATTATAGGAAATCTAGCCTGCCAAATAAAATAGCGGTTACAACTTAGAACTAATTGTACAGTGGCTAACCTTTTGACAATGTCTAATGTACAGTTAACATTTGATGCAATGTGCAACATGCTAATGAGCATCACAGAGGAATCCCTGTTACGAGATATCGAAAGAGACTGTACCTCTGTTTCCAATGCCATGTTATCCATTCCCTTCATGATTCCAGGCACCAGATATTACAAAGGCATCAAGGTAAGACGGACAACACTAGAGAGGTAAACAAGAACCAGGATTAATAAGTACCCTCTTGGAATGATATTGCAAACAAAATCATTAAAACCATTAAAAATAAATATTAAAAAAAAAAAAAAAAAAAACTCCAAAATGACCACCTTGTAATAGTGAACCAACAATCTTCTTAATCTTCAACTTTAAATTTTCTGATACTAACAGAATTTGTCAAAGCAGGCACGTGAAAGGCTCATGGAAACCTTTAGAGAGATAATTTGTAGACGAAGGAGTGGAAAGGAGTCTCCAGAAGACTTCCTACAGTCCATGTTACAGAGAGACTCATATCCTTCTTCTGAAAAGCTTGATGACTCAGAGATTATGGATAACCTATTGACATTGATAGTTGCAGGACAGACCACTACTGCAGCTGCAATGATGTGGAGTGTCAAATTTCTTGATGAGAACAGAGAAGCACAGGACAAACTTAGGGTGAGTATCATTCATATTTTTAAATCAATGTGTCCAATCGAAACTAGACTTAATGGTGTCTTTTAAAGATTCCTCAAACCAGAATAAGTTCTCAGTTTTCCAATAACTTCAACCGTCTTTGTTTTTAGTATAATTCCTATACAAAAAGTATTGCCATCTTTATTAAAAAAAAAAAAAAATTCCTGAACAAAGTATGTACTAGGTACCTACTATTTGAAAGTTTCCTCCTTGAAAAAAGTTAAAAGGGGGAAGTTGAAAGTTGAAACAAGATGCTGAAATAATTGATCTACTTTACATATTTGGTATCTGATATAGCAAACATATCATTCAATTAGACATAATTCCAATATGGAAGGATGTAAACCCCCAGCCTTCTACTTCTTTTTTAAAGGTGAAAGAATACGTATAAGGGCTTTGATTGTTTGAAATCCAGAAAGTGTTCACAGTCACACTGCTTACATGTGTAAAGTGTGCACATCCATTAAAAATGTGGGCATATCTAGTTATGGGAAATAAAGACATTGTGTGAAGTAGTGTACATCTGGGAGTATAAAACAATAATTTTCCTTTGTAGAAAGGGCAGGGATACTCACTGCTTATTCTATCAAATTACCAGATTTTCTTATCCGCGGATTTATTTAATGCTGGAATCAGACCTGCCATTAACGTGGGAATTTCTTTCATATCAGAATATCACAGTAGGATGCTCATTATCATTAAGATTCAAT